>NC_090646.1:118241574-118541574 GCF_040937935.1 Hyperolius riggenbachi | reverse complement strand
ACGCTATATATAGCATTGTGTGTACTGCCACTGTGCACCTCGCTCAGCCACGCTATATATAGCATTGTGTGTACTGCCACTGTGCACCTCGCTCAGCCACGCTATATATAGCATTGTGTGTACTGCCACTGTGCACCTCGCTCAGCCACGCTATATATATAGCATTGTGTTTTCTGACACTCTGTGTACACGGCTTAGCCTGACTAATATAGCATTGTGTGTACTGCCACTGTGCACCTCGCTCAGCCACGCTATATATAGCATTGTGTGTACTGCCACTGTGCACCTCGCTCAGCCACGCTATATATAGCATTGTGTGTACTGCCACTGTGCACCTCGCTCAGCCACGCTATATATATAGCATTGTGTCTACTGCCACTGTGCACCTCGCTCAGCCACGCTATATATAGCATTGTGTTTTCTGACACTCTGTGTACACGGCTTAGCCTGACTAATATAGCATTGTGTGTACTACCACTGTGCACCTCGCTCAGCCACGCTATATATAGCATTGTGTGTACTGCCACTGTGCACCTCGATCAGCCACGCTATATATAGCATTGTGTGTACTGCCACTGTGCACCTCGCTCAGCCACGCTATATATATAGCATTGTGTCTACTGCCACTGTGCACCTCGCTCAGCCACGCTATATATAGCATTGTGTTTTCTGACACTCTGTGTACACGGCTTAGCCTGACTAATATAGCATTGTGTGTACTGCCA
The DNA here is from genome assembly GCF_040937935.1 of Hyperolius riggenbachi. Taxonomy (NCBI): domain Eukaryota; kingdom Metazoa; phylum Chordata; class Amphibia; order Anura; family Hyperoliidae; genus Hyperolius; species Hyperolius riggenbachi. The sequence goes on along the minus strand of NC_090646.1, from coordinate 118,540,849 downwards.
CTGTGCACCTCGCTCAGCCACGCTATATATAGCATTGTGTTTACTGCCACTCTGTGTACACCGCTCAGCCAGACTATATACCGTTGTTTACTGACACTCTGTGTACACCGCTCAGCCAGACTATATACCATTGTTTACTGACACTCTGTGTACACGGCTCAGCCTGACTATAAAGCATTGTGTGTACTGCCACTGTGCACCTCGCTCAGCCACGCTATATATAGCATTGTGTGTACTGCCACTGTGCACCTCGCTCAGCCACGCTATATATAGCATTGTGTGTACTGCCACTGTGCACCTCGCTCAGCCACGCTATATATAGCATTGTGTGTACTGCCACTGTGCACCTCGCTCAGCCACGCTATATATATAGCATTGTGTTTTCTGACACTCTGTGTACACGGCTTAGCCTGACTAATATAGCATTGTGTGTACTGCCACTGTGCACCTCGCTCAGCCACGCTATATATAGCATTGTGTGTACTGCCACTGTGCACCTCGCTCAGCCACGCTATATATAGCATTGTGTGTACTGCCACTGTGCACCTCGCTCAGCCACGCTATATATATAGCATTGTGTCTACTGCCACTGTGCACCTCGCTCAGCCACGCTATATATAGCATTGTGTTTTCTGACACTCTGTGTACACGGCTTAGCCTGACTAATATAGCATTGTGTGTACTGCCACTGTGCACCTCGCTCAGCCACGCTATATATAGCATTGTGTTTACTGCCACTCTGTGTACACCGCTCAGCCAGACTATATACCGTTGTTTACTGACACTCTGTGTACACCGCTCAGCCAGACTATATACCATTGTTTACTGACACTCTGTGTACACGGCTCAGCCTGACTATAAAGCATTGTGTGTACTGCCACTGTGCACCTCGCTCAGCCACGCTATATATATAGCATTGTGTTTTCTGACACTCTGTGTACACGGCTTAGCCTGACTAATATAGCATTGTGTGTACTGCCACTGTGCACCTCGCTCAGCCACGCTATATATAGCATTGTGTTTTCTGACACTCTGTGTACACGGCTTAGCCAGACTATATAGCATTGTGTGTACTGCCACTCTGTGTACACCGCTCAGCCAGACTATATAGCATTGTGTTTACTTCCACTCTGTGTCTGCTGGGCCTGGGAACAGTAGTACACCGCTCACCCGCCACTGTATAGCATTGTGCTCTGTGTCGCTGCTGGGAATAGTGGTACTGTATAGCATTTCTGTGCTGCCACTGTACTGCTGCCAGTCAGCGTGTACTGTAAGGATAAGTGAAATGAGGAAGAAATCCGGTGAAAGAGGAAGGGGCAAGGGAAGAGGTGTTTCCCCTGACGGTTCACGTACAGGCCACAGGGGAGCACCCAAGAAAACCCACTCAATACCGCCCATGTTGTCCAGGACAACAACCCTCACAAATCCAAAAGAACAGGACCAGATAATTACTTGGATGACCTCTCAAGCGTCCAGCAGTGGGTTAAGCAGCACCAGCACATCACGCACGAGGTCCGAGTCCTCAGCCAGTTACAAGGAGCCAGTGGGCACAAAGCTGACACAACCGGCAGCGACACCACGCACACAACTGCCAGATAACCAGTCCTATGAATTACCTCAGGACACAATGGGGTATTCGCAGGAGCTATTCCCAGCCCAACAAACTTCCACCTATGAAAGGTCAATGGAGGAACAGCCAGAAATGTTGTGCCCGGATTCACAACCATTAACTGTGGGAAATGCACCGCGCACTGAAATACAAGGCGAGTCCGAGGAGGACTCGGAAACCCAAATCCCAGAGCAAGTTGGGCAGGAGGGGTTGCAATTGCAGGAGGTCGGCCGACAAGATCTGGAAGACGACGTTGGAGTGAGCTGCGCAGAGGTTGTTCTGGGGAGCTCTACTCCACGGCGGCGGCCCCCCACAATGACATATGACGAGTTTGAGGAGATGGAAGAGGAGGGTATGGACAATGTGGACAGAGACCCAGATTTTATTTGTGAACGAGAACATCGCCGTCGTAGCAGCAGCACAGATGAGTCTGTTGAAGAACCCACTGCTGCACGAGTTCGCCTTGTGCCACAAGGTAGGCGGCGCGCAATTTTAGGCACCACAAGCGTGGAAGTTAGAGTGAGAGGCAAAAGAGGAGGAAACAGAAATCGCCAGCAAGGAGGCAGGTGCTCCAAAGTCTGGGCTTTCTTTGAAGACTGCACTGAGGATGTTACTATGGCGATTTGCAAGGTGTGCAAGACTCGCCTGAGCAGGGGGAAAAGTATTAACAACCTCTCCACCACCAGCATGAGCCGCCACATGCTATCCAAACATCCCACTCTGTGGGCAAACGCGGCAGGACAGGGTACCAGCAACACTGCCTCCCTTGGGTTCACCAGACTCACCACCAGACCCGCCTCAGCAGCAGCAGTAGCCCAGCCATTGCGTGGTTCACAACATTCACAAACATCAGACGACGCTGACACTGTCACTTTCCGGAGTAGTGCTCTTGAGGTCTCCCAGTGTTCATCAAACACAACAACCAACAGCCCTTCCGTGTGCAGCGCTACGGTTCAGTTGTCTGTGTCGGAGATGTTTGAGCGCAAGAGGAAATTGCCAGCAAATGACCCCCGGGCCGTGGCAGTAACAGCCAGCATAGCCAAGCTTCTGGCCTGCGAAATGCTGCCATATCGAGTGGTGGAGACAAACAGCTTCAAGGGCATGATGTCAGTGGCCATCCCACGTTACGTGGTTCCCAGCCGCTACCACTTTGCGCGCTCTGCAGTGCCTGAGTTGCATGAGCACGTGGTCAGCAAAATAACCCGAAGCTTGAAGAATGCCGTTGCCTGCAAGGTTCACCTCACCACTGACACCTGGACGAGTGCGTTCGGCCAGGGTCGATACATCTCCCTTACCGCGCACTGGGTGAACCTTGTGGAGCCTGGCAGCGATTCCTCACCTGCTACGGCGCGGGTGTTGCCCACGCCGCAAACAGCTGCACCGCCATCCCTCCCACTGGATAACAACAGCAGCACCTACCTCTCTGACTCCTTCTCCTCCAACGCATCTCAAAGCTGTACCTCTTTCGGAAACGCTAACCCAGCAGCAGTAGGATCGTGGAAGCAGTGCAGCACAGCTGTTGGCATGCGTCAGCAAGCGTTGCTGAAGCTGATCTGCCTTGGGGATAAGCAGCACACAGGGGAGGAAATTTGGAGGGGAATAAAGGAACAGACGGATTTGTGGCTGGCACCGCTGGACCTGAAACCGGGCATGGTTGTGTGTGATAATGGGAGTAATCTCATTCGCGCTTTAAGGTTGGCTAAGCTGACACACATCCCTTGCCTGGCGCACGTGATGAACCTAGTAGTTCAGCGGTTCCTGAGGACATACCCAGGCGTGGACGATCTTCTGTTGAAGGTGCGTCGAGTGGCCAAACATTGTAGAAATTCCAGTACTGCTTCGGGGGCACTCGCCAAGATGCAGGAGCGCTTCAATCTCCCCCACCATCGCTTGCTGTGTGATGTCCCTACGCGCTGGAATTCTACGCTGCACATGCTAGCACGCTTTTGTGAGCAGAAGAGTGCAGTGGTCCAGTACATGACGGCGCAGTACCGAGGCGCATCCGGACAGCTGCCAAGCTTCTGTGGATCCGATTGGGCCAACATGTTGGACCTCTGCCAAGTCCTCCAAAATTTTGAGCAATCCACGTTGCTTGTGAGCAGTGACAACTCTTCAGTCAGCATTACCATACCACTGCTGTGTTTACTGAAGAGGTTGATGTTAAAAATCAAGGAAACAGCTGTCATGATGCAACTGGGGGAATCTGAAGGAGAAAACGATCAGCGTGATGGTACCAACATCAGGCCATCCGCCTCAGGGAACGCTGGCCCCAGCAGCAATGACGAAGAAGAGGAGGAGGAACAGCTGGAGTTGGAGCAGGAATTTCATGCCACCACTGACGAGGGCCAGAGCGGTGCACGTTGGACTTCCACAATTCAACGCGAATGGTCAGCAGAAGCAGACCAGGAGGAAGGTGACGACTATGATGCATCACAACAACTATCACAACGCTCACAAGAGGATGATGAGGATTCTGGTAGGACTCTGGCACACATGGCTCAATTCATGCTAGACTGCATTGAACGTGACCCACGCATTGTGCGCATTCTGGACAACACCAATTACTGTGTTTATACCCTTCTGGATCCACGGTACAAACACAATGTTCCAAAACTGCTTGAAGAAAGAGTCAGACAGGTCAAAATGGAAGAATACCAGCAGGCCCTTGTGGAGACTTTAGAGAGGAGATTGACATCCTCCCCCTCCTCTAGCCAGTTGTACGCAGACAGACTGACTTCCGCAAACCCAGGACGACCAGGAGGGCAGCAAACAACGCAAGCCGCAGCTAGTACCCAAAAGGGAACGGTATCGGCAGTGTCCTTGGAGTGGGAAAATTTTCTGACACCCATGCAGCAGCAGCCCACTGAACAGCAAGCGTGCAGATCCACCTCCAACACCGATCGCCTGGAGAAGATGGTCAAGGACTACATGTCAGATGACGTAGCTGTGTCGAACAATCCATCTGCACCCTTCAACTATTGGGTATCGAAGCTAGACACCTGGCACGAACTGGCAATGTACGCAATAGAGGTGCTGGCTTGCCCGGCAGCCAGCGTTATGTCGGAACGCTGTTTCAGTGCTGCCGGAGGCATCGTCACAGATCGGCGTATCCGCCTCTCTACAGAAAATGCAGACCGTCTGACTCAAATTAAAATGAATCAATCCTGGATTGGAAATGACTACGCAACACTCCAGGACCCCAACCAAGTAACATGACCAATGAACATCTGGGATGGTGTAGCGTTTCCGGTCCCTGTTTATTGAACCTCTCATCTGTATTACATTTATGACTGCATGGCGGCAAAAAGCATTGCTGCTATATCCGCACGCTTTTTGTCCTCATGCAAGGCCTGGGTTGTTGTGTCTCAAAAACCGTGGCCTTCTCCTCCTGCGCCTGCTCCTGTTCCATCACGTCTGCTGCTGCTGGGTTAGCGTTGCCGCGTGGTCCCTGTTTATTGAACCACTTATCTTTATTACATTTATGACTGCATGGCGGTACAAAGCATGCTATCCGCATGCTTCTTGCCCTCATGCAAGGCCTGGGTTGTTGTGTCTCAAAAACCGTGGCCTTCTCCTCCTGCGCCTGCTCCTGTTCCATCACGTCTGCTGCTGCTGGGTTAGCGTTGCCGCGTGGTCCCTGTTTATTGAACCACTTATCTTTATTACATTTATGACTGCATGGCGGTACAAAGCATGCTATCCGCACGCTTCTTGCCCTCATGCAAGGCCTGGGTTGTTGTGTCTCAAAAACCGTGGCCTTCTCCTCCTGCGCCTGCTCCTGTTCCATCACGTCTGCTGCTGCTGGGTTAGCGTTGCCGCGTGGTCCCTGTTTATTGAACCACTTATCTTTATTACATTTATGACTGCATGGCGGTACAAAGCATGCTATCCGCACGCTTCTTGCCCTCATGCAAGGCCTGGGTTGTTGTGTCTCACAAAGCGTGGCCTTCTCCTCCTGCGCCTCCTCCTGTTCCATCACGTCTGCTGCTGCTGGGTTAGCGTTGCCGCGTGGTCCCTGTTTATTGAACCACTTATCTTTATTACATTTATGACTGCATGGCGGTACAAAGCATGCTATCCACACGCTTCTTGCCCTCATGCAAGGCCTGGGTTGTTGTGTCTCACAAAGCGTGGCCTTCTCCTCCTGCGCCTCCTCCTGTTCCATCACGTCTGCTGCTGCTGGGTTAGCGTTGCCGCGTGGTCCCTGTTTATTGAACCACTTATCTTTATTACATTTATGACTGCATGGCGGTACAAAGCATGCTATCCGCACGCTTCTTGCCCTCATGCAAGGCCTGGGTTGTTGTGTCTCACAAAGCGTGGCCTTCTCCTCCTGCGCCTCCTCCTGTTCCATCACGTCTGCTGCTGCTGGGTTAGCGTTGCCGCGTGGTCCCTGTTTATTGAACCACTTATCTTTATTACATGTATGACTGCATGGCGGTACAAAGCATGCTATCCGCACGCTTCTTGCCCTCATGCAAGGCCGGGGTTGTTGTGTCTCACAAAGCGTGGCCTTCTCCTCCTGCGCCTCCTCCTGTTCCATCACGTGTGCTGCTGCTGGGTTAGCGTTACCGGTCCCTTTTCCTGGAACCTCTTATATGTATTACATTTATGACTGCATGCCGACAAAAAACATGTTACCTGTGCAAAGAAAACAGACATTTCCCGCATTTAAAAGACAGTTTTCCCTTTGAAACTTTAAAATCGATTTTCTCAAAAACTATAAGCTCTTTTTGCTAATTTTTTTTTTCCTCTTGTACCCACTCCCAAGGTGCACATACCCTGTAAATTTGGGGTATGTAGCATGTAAGGAGGCTTTACAAACCACAAAAGTTCGGGTCCCCATTGACTTCCATTATGTTCGGAGTTCGGGTCGAACACCCGAACATCGCGGCCATGTTCGGCCTGTTCGGCCCGAACCCGAACATCTAGATGTTCGCCCAACACTAGTGATGAGGCTGGGGCACTGTGGCTGGCCTGGCTTGCAGTGCACCTAACCGCTAGCTCTCCTACCTACCCCAAGCTAAACCCCAATGCGAATGACAGAGCCAGCTGCGTGTTCGGGTATTTATATACCTGACCACGTGACCCGCTTGGCCAATCACAGCTATGGTCACAGCCAGCTATGCTGTGTGACCATTGCTGTGGAAAAAGCATCGAGGCCGCTTATTGGCTGCCTGCAAGGCGCCAATAAGCAAGGGGAGGAGACCGAACAGCACGACCGAGCACCATGCGGTGCTCGGCTGTGCTCAACCCGAACCCGAACAGACGAATGTTCGGGGAATAACGAACAGTGCCTAGCACTGTTTGATCAACACTAGTGTTTAGTGGCTCCTGCAAAATTCAATGGTACTGTACTTTCGTATGTATGTCATCTTTTTTGCAAGCAACCTAAACACCAGTGCATAGTTATGGTCTGTGGGCAGCAACTGTTACATTGTAAAATAAATGTTTGTGGGGCACTGAGAAAGGCCAGTGGTCTGCATGTGGCTCGCATGCTGTGGTGTGGACACCATTGTTGTAAAGGTACTGCATTTGATAAGATGTGTGTTTGGCTTTGTAAAACTCAGTCAAGTTTTTACACCCTATAGTGAACAAACTGTATTTCTATATGTTACCTATCACAAATAATCCCCTAACACACCATGACATACAAACTTAGAGCACATGATAAAAACTAAAGAAAGACTAGCTATTATATTGTGTCACTAAAGTTTGTTACTAGTACTTTGCATGCAGGCAGGTGGTGTCACCTTCATCTGTCAAACCAAGTCCAAAGGCAATGTACTTCACAACGTTCCATTTGACATTTGGTAATGCAGATAGTAATTTCAGGTTCACATGAAGCAAACCAGACCTAGGAACCTAGATTAACTTGACACCCTTCCTAATTTGTCCACTGGCCATGGAAAATCCTCCAGTCAGAACCAGTCGGCACAGGTGCAGTTCGGCCGTGCTCTCTCTCGTCACCAACAGCATTCTGTGTCTGTGGCAGGAGATCCAGAGGACTTTCCAGGGCCAATTGCAGAACAACCAGGAGGAGGACAGCGAGGGAGCGATAAGCCTGGAGGGGGCTAGACGGAGCACCAAAAGTAAGTATATTTTTTCTTTCCTGCCCCATCTCAAGTTTACTTTAAGTGAAATAGCTATCACCAGCAATCACTAATTTTGAGCCTGTAAAATGTTTTTCAAACACTAGTTATTTAGTTTGAAATTATGATTAACAAACATTGCACACCAAAAGCATATACCTATAAAGAAGCACTGAGGTATTGTATTGCCCATAGCAATTAGATATTTGCTTTTATTTCTTATTCGACTGCAAAGAAACGGCAAGTGTAATCTGATTGTGTACTATAGCAAACAACTCCGCTTTTGTTACCTTCAGAATTTATTGCTTCTTCAAGCTGTATTTTCTCATAAAGATGCAGAATAATTTTGTTTTCTACCTTATTTAGCAAGAAAGAAAATCAATGGTTTACTTTTATTCAAACATATACTAAATATCTCCGAGAGACACAGCACACTTTGTATTCAAAGCCGATGTGTGTTCGTGTTTTTTCCATCCTGCCAGCATTCCTTCCCATCTGTTTGGATTGGAATGTAGATGGCTACAGGTTTTTTGTGTCCATGCCATAGGGCAAAGGTGCCAGTGGATAATGGGTTCATCTGGTATTCAGTCTAGCATTTCCTACAACATCATTTTTTTTCCAGTAGTATCCATCGCACGCCAACAATCAAGTAATGTGATGTATGTAACATTACTTTGTTCCACACCTGTTACATATTTATGGTGACAGAAATGTACCAGTTAGCATAAAGATGTCATTACTGTATAACTCATTCTGGATTTGGTGGATTTGTTTTTTGGCAAAACCTATATTTTTTTTATGGATAAATGTATTTTATGTATTACACAATACACTCGTTCATTAACATAACAATGTATGTAATACACCAGACTTACATTAAGCAGTGTGAAAAGCAATTTCAATTGTTCAGCTGAAAAGTAAGAGTTTTTTCCCCTTTTTTATCAGAAGTGCCCGAGGCTAAGTGAACGTTTGCAAGGTTGGTGGAGGACATTCAGTAAAACAGGCAGCTGGAGACCACTTTGAGTACATAAGTGACTGAGAGTGCAGCCAGTAGGATGGAAGGGGCAGCGCAATGCTGGGTACTCTGCTGTCTAATCTTTTTATTCTCTATACGCTCAACTGCAATGAGTAGAAAATGACTGGGTAAGAAAAAACGATATATTAAAAAAAAATATAACAGCTATATTTTTGTTCTAGATTATTTATTTTTCTTGTTTTACTGGGAACTTAGGAAATGTTGTAAGCATTTCATTTTTGTAGCCCTCCCTGTTGGTTTGTTGGGGGACAAAAAATAATATGCTTTATTGGTGTACTTTTGGAGACTGGAAATGTTGCCTTGTTCTGCTTTGGGCCCGGTTCACACTTGCGTTATTTTGCAGACCACAGCAGGACCGCAAAGTCCGCAAACGGAACAGACAATTAAGGGTCCATTGTTAATCAATGGACCCGTGCGCACTCGTCCGTTCCTCCGGATATGGATGCGGTCTGCGGTCCGGCCTGCGGTCCGGAATTTTAGAACCTGCTCCAATTTTCCGGACCGGTCCTCTGTCCACTGCCGCCAGACTGAATCAAGAAATCCAGCACAAGAGGAACTGATGAGAATCGGAAGTGCACAACACATTTCTGGATGTAAGCCGGTAGTCCTACCCCATTTCCTGTGGGGTTCTCTATGGTACAGGCGGCCATGTGGATGTACCCAGCGCCGGACAGACCCCAGCCTCTCCACAGCCACCCCAGAACACAGCGCAGGACAGGGAAGGACCCGACCATCCAGACGCAGGGCCCCGCAGGACGAGGAGGATGATGTCCGCACAGCAGGCTCTCCCCAAGAAGGACTCCAGCGCTTTTCTAGACCTTCCAGGCCCCTCTTTGAAAACGGAAACGAATCCAGGACGCATGAAGAACGAAAGAAGATCCGGATGAAAACTGAATGTGACCTGACCGGATCCTGATGGCGAACGGATGTTCTCAGAACGGACTGGACCAGAATTGACCCGTGCCACCGGTAAGTATTTGATCAAAACGCAAGTGTGAACCGGGCCTACTACACAGGAATACAATAAGCTTTGTTGAACTTGCATAAATTGTCAAAAAATTAAAAAAAAAATGCTTAACACCCTCTTTAGAAGGTACTGTTTGTCTATATGCTCCTAGAATTAGGATGTGACAAACAACCACTTCTGTAGTTTCTCTATAGGTTAGACTATGATCTACCAAAACTGCCAGTCAATAGTGTTGGTCTCAGATTTTGGTAAAACTGTATTCACCACAAATGTTGGCTGTTCATTTCATGCCATCCAAACTGAATATGGTTGTTGTTCACAGCAGAATTGGGTGGGTTTAACAGGTTATTCCACAATGTCATGGTGCAGCACTCACTTAGTGGCCAGAAATTAGACAGGCTCTCTAGAAACTGCTCCAGTGGCAGGCAGTGGCAGGCAGTCTGCTTCTATTGTTTTAGCTGATCATATCAGTGCTGCTGAGGAATAGTTAAAGAGATAGATGCTTCATGCTTAAACATTGGTGGTGGGGATAATAACTGATTTATAATGTTAAATTGCGCTTAAAGGGAAGGTTGAGGCAGCGCTTATAAAAAAATAAATATCCAAATTCACTTACCTGGGGCTTCCTCCAGCCCGTGGCAGCCAGGCTGTGCCCTTGGCGCCTCTCCGCAGGCTCCCGGTGGTCTCCGCTGGCGAGCCCAACCTGGCCAGGCCGGCTGCCAGGTCGGGCTTCTTCTGCGCTCCATAATGCGTGTCATTGGCGCGCGCTGACGTCATCCGACGTCCTCCGGGCTGTACTGTGCAGGCGCAGAACTAATGTACCCAGCTTTAGCTGCATTTTACTATTCGCCATCATCATTCACAACCATTGATTTTTTTTCTGTGTGGCTTCTACTAGATTTTAAAATTCATGATCTTAGAACAGGCATTTAGCAAGACTGCTATTTATCTGCATACTATAGCTCCCAACTACTTTTGTAGTAAATAAACTCAGTTGTTGATTTTCATCATATATGTCTTGTTCTGTGGAGCATAGGCTGCAATAATTGCAATTTGTAGTATATTTGATTAAGCATTGGGCATCATTTTTATCCACTTACTATATCTCTGGGCTCGAACACTGCTATTCCAACGCAGGAGATTTGGGCGCAGCCGGCGCCACCATAGGCCGTAATAGGAATTACGGCTATAGTGGCGCACATGGAGTAACTTTGGCGCCGTCAGAAAACGGAGCTGAAGTTACTTTTACAAACACTGTAATTCGGCCTCCAGCAATTACTGGAAGCCAAATGATATAATTCCCCCACTATCCACATGGACCTAGAGGGGGAATATTATTTAACGTTGCACGTGAACTCGTGCAGAAGCAAGATAAGCCATACTGGCTGTATCCTGTGACCAAGTCTGCTGGTGGTGATTTTTCTCATACGCCTCTCTGTGCTACCTTTTATTGTGGATCATCATGCTATAAGGCTTATAACACTACATTTGTAAAAATTCTTTCATTTTCCTGATATACAAAAAAATTGAGAAAATGCACAACTTTGTAAGTGTACAATGTATGTTATCTGACCCATCCAGTTTAACAGAAGATCAGTAGTATATTGTCACACTTCTAACTTAGTGTTAATACTGATAAAAAATAACAACAACTAATTAATTAGTGAAGAACATACTATACAGAATAACAACAGCAATTTTAGCTTAACAAAATAAAATATATCTATAAAACATTTCTGCAGTTTTAAATATTTTTGAGTGAGAGACTTAACAATTTTTTTAAAAAAAAAAGTTTGGCCTTACCATGTCAAGCCTTATTTATGCCTTCTGAGCCTTTAAATAAATAAAACCATAAGTATATAAATACACCACAACAATAAGCCATATAGTGTTGTATGCACTAGCTGTAAACTGCATGAAACAGAATAATGTGTGTAAAGTATTATGCATGATGAGTATGTGTTGCGTTCTGCTCAACTCATCATGTGGTAAGACTTTATGAACGTTTTTCTGCTTGATGCAGTTTAGTGCACACACCCCAAAAAGTGGACTAATTGCTGTGTCATAAATGTTTAAGACAGTGTGTGTGTGTGTGTGTGTGCGTGTGCGTGTGTGTGTCTGTCTGTCTGTTTTTATTTCCATGTCTGCCAGTAGTAAAGATGATTAAGTGCAGGCTGATTGTGGATAAAACAACACAAATGAATTGCATGGCAAATATCAATCATTTCTTGATATCTATTTCTATTTTTTTTACCTTCTAACACAGTGAATTAATTTATTTTTTTTCACTTTTCACTATAGTTCCTTTTTACTAAAGTGTACCTGAAAGAAAAAAATCATACATACCTTGGGCTTCCTCCAGCCCCCTTCAGCCTGATCGCTGTTTAATAATAAGGAGGAAGTGGTGGACTTTCCTCCTCCGGGCCGACACAAGAAAATGCCGATCAATTTTCAGCAAAACAATTTATTTACATACTCCAGTAAAATACAACGTGTTTCGCGGCAGTGCCCCGCTTCCTCAGGCAAATAAAATGGAGCATATAAAAAAAGGTCTGGTACTATGCCAAGCACCTCTTATGTCTAAATTGCTACATATTCACCAGACATTTCCTCATCTTGCTGCTGTAGTTGCTCCAGAGGCTAGGACAAACCAACAGAATGTTTTCTTATTTACTTTATGGTTTCTGGATTCAGTGTGTCACGATTGTGGAACTTTCCCCGTGATCAGCGCACAACGCGTGCGCTGACACGGCGGAGATCCTCCAAAAGCGTATAATTTGCAGGAACCCAGCAAAAGGTGCTACGCACCTGTAGAGGGAAATTCCTGTCGGCAGATGGCGCTGGGGAGTGCAGAGGAACCAATCCTCTGTACCTCCACAAGTGCCAGACAGGAATTGTACGAAGCGCAGAACGCAATCGCAAGAGAGGCGATTGCGAATGAGATTGAGCAAAAGGGATAGGTTGTATGTGTGTGCGCCAATCCAGTCGCCACTCCGCGACCGCGCACACACAACAGCAGATACGAAATAGGAACGCGATTGCGAGAGGTGCGATCGCGAGACGTGACACAAGGCAGAACAGAATAGAATACGAGGGTAGCAAAGGCACAGCAAATACAATAAGGAGATATGGAAAATAACAACGCTAGCTAACCGCGAACACCGCACTCATTCGCAACAGTGCACGCGGTTATGCGCGATCTCCACGTGATAAGCACAATAGAGACAAGCACGCCTAACTAACCATAAACAGACAAACATGAAACAGGGGACGCGAGCGCTTGCTTAACGGTTACCTCACCGAGCCTGTAGCAAGCGCAGCGGAAAAGACAGACACACGAAAAACAAGAACTAGGCAGGAAGGATCCACCGCTCTTCCACCAGAGCAAGTGTGATCCAAGCAGGAACACAGATCAGAAAGATCCACAGCCGCTAACGCTAGCGGCTAGTGCGATCTCAGCAAGACAGAACGATTCGCTATCAACCGCCGCTGGTGACAGCGCAATCGCGACCGACAAGACAGAACAGAAGGATCCCCAGCGCTAGCACAAAGTAGCTAGCGCGATCCCAGGAGACAGAACAGAAGGATCCCCAGCGCTAGCACAAAGTAGCTAGCGCGATCCCAGAAGACAGAACAGAAGAGATAGCTGGTAGCAACCGCTGCACCAGCTATACTCCAAGAACATAGATCAGAACCATTTCCTGTCAACCACCATAGGGACAGGACAATGGCAAACAGGCAAGACAAGACAGAACAGGCAATACAGATAATACAACCTGACTGGGCTAGAAGGGGAGCCTAAAGCAACCCCCAGGAATTAAATATACTAGATAGCAATGGCTGACACTCCAGCAGTGTCCATCAGGAACTGAGCATGGAAGGGAAATGACCAGCGAAGCATTCTGGGAAACATAAAGCTCTTATAGTGCCAGTCATCAAAGAAGGCAGGTAGGGGATTTGCATAACGAATGTATGCAAATTCCCCAGCAAGAGAACAGAACAGAAACTTGCAATGGAAAAACAGGTCTCTTACAGAGACCTGCAGCCCACAGACTAGAGGAATGGACAAACAGCTGTCTGCCTGTGCAGCCAGCTGAGCGGATCATCACAGTACCCCCCCTTCTAGGGATGGATTCCAGACATCCCTCAAGACTGGTAACATCACAAAACTCTAACTGAAGACTCATGAAGGTCAGGACAGCCCGACAAGGCCCAATTCCAGAGTCAGTCCATCCGAAACCGACCTCATCAGAAGCAGAAGCCACCGAAACATGCCCATCAGCACTGCAAGTCTCAGCGCAACACCCATCAGGACTGTGGACACCAGAGAAGAAGCCATCAACACCCTCCAGACAATACCCACCACCTTCCAAGGAGCGTCCAAGAATACCAAACCTGCCGCAATACCTGTTCGAAGTGTCCCTTACAACACCAAAGCCATTGCTGATCGCATTCAGGGCACCAAGCAAAACTTTTCCCGGAATCTCCCAGAACGCCTTGAAGCTCCGCAGAGATCCCAAGAAGCCAGAACGCTCACCAGGCTCACATGGAGAACCACCAAGAACCCCTATGGAACCTATGATCATTCCAGACTCAAAATTAGCAGGACACCCATCAAGATCAGGACTTTCAGGGACCACTTCTGGGCATGCAAGCAGGCAGGCTATATCAGAACATGTCTCCACAGAGGAAGCATCTGAGTACGCTGGTAACCAAGGCACACTTGGGCTTTCTGGGTCACAGAGCACATCGGGGTACACTAGTACAGGAGAAACCTCAGGACATGTCGGGGAACTGCCAACCTCAGAGTCCGACACGACAAGACCAAAACCAGTACCGGGCAGAAAATCATCACGAGTAAAGATCACAGGTACTGGTCTTTCAAAAGAAGACTCGGATTCAAATTCAAAATTTTCTGTAACTGTAATATCATCATTGACTACACATGAATGAAGCTCCACAAGAGCTGCAAAAGTAGTCAGCAAGGCAGCAATGCCTATTGAAGTGGGCAACACCTCAGAAGGACCTGGGGGGCAGGAGACATCTCCCACAAGTTCTGCACCCCTTGGGAGGAACTCGGAGACCTTTAGATCATCGAACAAGACCTCAGGAACATCATTTTTCAAGTTGTCTAAGAAGGATTCTGTACTATCCATGTTACAGGGCAAAACTGGAACTTTATTTTGAGAACAGGGCAGATGTCCCAGGGAAGGTTCCACCATAAACTGAGACTGAATTTCATCATCATGAGTGGAACGTACAGGAATATTCACTGGACCACACACTCCCTAACTTTAATCTCACTGCACCCAGAACTCTGCGTAGTAGTCAAACTAGCTTGCAATTCCAAAACTGCAGAAAGACAGGTAAAAATAGCAGCAATACCTAGGCGAGCCTCTAGGGGCAGGGCAGGAGATATTGTACAAGGCAATATTGACTCATCCAGAGTACTGGGTGGAGAGTCAATACTTTCTTCAGAATCAGACTCGCAAATGTCAATGCAAGTGGACATCATGCCTTCATTCATGGTACAGGGCAGGTTCAGAGAAAGCTTCTCTGGACAAGGCAAAGAAGCTTCAGCATCAGATTCGCAAAACCGAAGCGCTGTCTCATTCTTAGATTCGGCTAACAATGTCGAATCCGAGGAGTCAGAGCGCAAAATTTGCGGATCCAAGATCGCTTTAGGTTGCGAAACTGACGCTTCCATATCGCAAACTTCCGCGATCTGCGGAGCAGACTGCAAGGCATCTAGGACAGAAACACTGGAGCAACTGTCATCAGGCAACAGGCCTGCACAGGTGTGAACAGGGTGAGACAGAAACTCATTTGCAGAAGAAATGGCGACATCAACAGGATAAACTTTATTAGGCATAATAATTTTACTTTTGACGCTGCATAGTCGAGAAATTTTCCCCATAGCAGGGTCACAGACGGAAGATCTCAAAGATCTGTTTCTAAATGACAAAGGATCCCACACATCCTTGAGGAAACCGGCAGACTCATGCCGATCACAATCTGCAGGAACATCCGAGAAACAGGCATCAGATCGCACAGATTCAAACTGCACACTGTCATTCATTTCAGATTGCACAAAGTCAAGACTCTCATGCTTTACCCCAGAAAGGCAGGAACAATCATCCGACAACGATGTCTCTTTATTGGAATCAATTGGTTGGTGTGTGTGCAACTCATCCAAAATCGTTTGCCATACATAGATCACCAGATCCACATCATCCTTGTCACATTCATCGGAATCAATCAGAAGGTACATAGAATCGAGACAAGCATTCAAGACATCTTCGCTTTTTGCGATGTAAAAATCGCAAAAGGCTTTCCAATCAAAATCGAATTCTTCCAGCAAGGCCCCAATATCCCAGGAAGCAAATGGGGGTTCAAACAGGCCAGTATCCAAATAATCTCCATAGGGGTGGAGTTCAGGAACAAGAACAGATTTTTTAACTGCTTTAATGTAGTGTGCGATCCTACCTATAGCAGGATCCACATAAGCTTTGGATTGGGGCAAAAAACCTGGAAACTGATCAGCAGATGCATTATAAACATCATTATCATACTGCATGGTTTTGCCCATTTCAGACTTGACAGAAATAACCTCTTTATTTGTGGTTGCTAGGGGCAACGGATCTTTCCGCTGGGAAGCCTTCCTAGATCTTTTACGTTTAGACTTAGAGGCTTTGGATGGCTGCTTTGTGGATGAAAGAGTAGATGGAACAGCTGATTGAGCTGCTGACAACAACTCATTAAGGGGGTATGGTAATTGAGGTAATCTCAGCCAATTGTGAATTAAAAAGGCCAAGAATTCCAGGGGTCTTTGACTCAGGGTGGTATGATTTAACACATCATAACCCCACATTGACATTTCGCCCCCCAACAGAATGTAGACCATTTGGGGGGCCCAGGTAGACACTGGGGTGCATTGGAATTCAGGGTTCGCTAACAGTTTCGTACACTCAGACAAAAATTTGTCTGCTGATTCAGGTTCAAGTTTTTTAAATCTCTTAAAAGTACAAGAGCCATATTCGACAAAATCGTACAAATCGGAAATTCCGTCTACACTGGGGTTTTGGGTTTGGCTGGTCATTCTGTCACGATTGTGGAACTTTCCCCGTGATCAGCGCACAACGCGTGCGCTGACACGGCAGAGATCCTCCACAAGCGTATAATTTGCAGGAACCCAGCAAAAGGTGCTACGCACCTGTAGAGGGAAATTCCTGTCGGCAGATGGCGCTGGGGAGTGCAGAGGAACCAATCCTCTGTACCTCCACAAGTGCCAGACAGGAATTGTACGAAGCGCAGAACGCAATCGCAAGAGAGGCGATTGCGAATGAGATTGAGCAAAAGGGATAGGTTGTATGTGTGTGCGCCAATCCAGTCGCCACTCCGCGACCGCGCACACACACAACAGCAGATACGAAATAGGAACGCGATCGCGAGAGGTGCGATCGCGAGACGTGACACAAGGCAGAACAGAATAGAATACGAGGGTAGCAAAGGCACAGCAAATACAATAAGGAGATATGGAAAATAACAACGCTAGCTAACCGCGAACACCGCACTCATTCGCAACAGTGCACGCGGTTATGCGCGATCTCCACGTGATAAGCACAATAGAGACAACCACGCCTAACTAACCATAAACAGACAAACATGAAACAGGGGACGCGAGCGCTTGCTTAACGGTTACCTCACCGAGCCTGTAGCAAGCGCAGCGGAAAAGACAGACACACGAAAAACAAGAACTAGGCAGGAAGGATCCACCGCTCTTCCGCCAGAGCAAGTGTGATCCAAGCAGGAACACAGATCAGAAAGATCCACAGCCGCTAACGCTAGCGGCTAGTGCGATCTCAGCAAGACAGAACGATTCGCTATCAACCGCCGCTGGTGACAGCGCAATCGCGACCGACAAGACAGAACAGAAGGATCCCCAGCGCTAGCACAAAGTAGCTAGCGCGATCCCAGGAGACAGATAAGAAGGATCCCCAGCGCTAGCACAAAGTAGCTAGCGCGATCCCAGAAGACAGAACAGAAGAGATAGCTGGTAGCAACCGCTGCACCAGCTATACTCCAAGAACATAGATCAGAACCATTTCCTGTCAACCACCATAGGGACAGGACAATGGCAAACAGGCAAGACAAGACAGAACAGGCAATACAGATAATACAACCTGACTGGGCTAGAAGGGGAGCCTAAAGCAACCCCCAGGAATTAAATATACTAGATAGCAATGGCTGACACTCCAGCAGTGTCCATCAGGAACTGAGCATGGAAGGGAAATGACCAGCGAAGCATTCTGGGAAACATAAAGCTCTTATAGTGCCAGTCATCAAAGAAGGCAGGTAGGGGATTTGCATAACGAATGTATGCAAATTCCCCAGCAAGAGAACAGAACAGAAACTTGCAATGGAAAAACAGGTCTCTGTTCCAGAGACCTGCAGCCCACAGACTAGAGGAATGGACAAACAGCTGTCTGCCTGTGCAGCCAGCTGAGCGGATCATCACACAGTGCCTTCCAAATCCCAAACATTTGGCCCTGTTCCGCTTTACAACTCTTGAACCAACCAGAGGCAAATATGAGCAATGTTGTCTATCACTGATTTAAATAACACCTGTAAACACTACATTGTACAATCATATCGAGGTTCATTGCCCGTATCCATCATATTATACAAAACAATGAGTTCAGCTCTGCAAAAGAATACAAAAAGGAAAACTCTAGTACCTTGTAAATTCTTATAACACCCTGTCACACTTTGACTCCCTGAGCAATATTCAGTTAATCTAGCTGTGTTTTTTTTTTTTTGTAGAATCTTAAGAAAGGGTGTAATTTTTATTAAAAGAGAGCCCGCCAGATGCTAGGGTGTTTTGTTTTTTTCTCTCACTTTAAATTGATCCTGTTTTATGTGCTCATCTTTCTCTTTCAAAGCGACTTGCCTACACTTTTCAATAAATAAATTTACTGCAGACAACTTTCTCTCAGACACAGTTGATTTCACAGATGATCATAAAATGGCCAGGAGAGGCTGGAGTAATGGAAAAGATGACTGCCTGACAGAACACTATTGCTGTAGTCATTCATAAATAATAGTACATGATTAAAATGCTGTGGGAGAGATGACCGTTGTTACAAGCGGCTCGAGTCAGTCAAACTATAACCACAAGCCACCTCTATACCTCTCCGATAATATGTGCAACATTTTGTTTTCTGTACTGTTTGTACTGTTTATTTCCTCCCTCAGAAATACTTACAGAAAGCGCAATAGCTGTGTTTTGTTCGTAGTTAAAAAGTATTTCTACATATTTCAAAAACATATTTTTTTCTTTTCTTTCTGACCTTGTTCTATGTATTGGAGACTAGAGATGTTAGCGAACCGTTCACTAGCAAAATTCTATGAGGAAATACTACTTCCGGGTCGCTATGACCCGGAGTAGTACGGCTGCGCTGGGCCTGCTGTGCGCGTCTTTGATCGCTCGCCTGTTGCCAGACACTCTCTGCGCATGAGCGTGACATCACTCATGACGTCACGCACATGCGCAGAAAGTGCCCGGCAAAAGGCGCGCGATCAAAGACGCGCACTGCCGGCCCAGCGCAGCCGTACTACTCCGGGTCGTAGCGACCCGGAAGTAGTACAGGTCGAGGGGTTCGCCAGTAAACAGTTCCCGAACCGTTCGCTGACATCTCTATTTGAGACTAGATCTATCCTTAGAGAACCCAAGCCAAAGCTTGGGTTCAGAAACATATACTTACTTGAGCTGAAGCAAAAATAAAACAAACAAAAAAAACCCTATGATTTAATAAATTGTATGTTTAATACGGATAAGGAATACAACATTAGTATCAAAGAAAAGGTTTCATATTTTTTATTTTCAGTTATATAGCTTTTTTAAATTACATTTTATCATTCTGTCATATTTGCAGTTAACAAACCACACTCTATTTTAAACTAAAAAACAACACAAATAATGATCCTTTGAAACTCCCTTCAGTAAAACCTTACCTGAACCTATCTCTCACTGTTTCTTTGATGTTTAAGTGCTTCAGAATACAGGATTGTCTTCGACTGTAGTTGGGTCAAAGAGCTCAGAGCAGCTTTTCTTTTCGAAAAAAAACAGTGGAGGTTTCTTAACACTTCCTGTACTGGAAAACAATAAAAGACTATTTTCTTTGCTACTAATGTTATATTTCTTAGCTGTACTACACATACAATTCATTATCTCATACGTTTATTTTCACTTCAGGTTTGCTTTAAGGAGAGGATCCTCCAGGCACTTCACAAACTGTCCTCAAGTCCTCTGCCACTAATTGGGACTTGAACACTGGCATGAACACAGCCAAGCTGCACCCGCATAAGCACAGCCAGGCCTGTGCAGTGGCTCAGAGCTACTCATGCCCAAGCATTGCTGGCTTACTGCGTAGAAACGGACATACTGATGCAGGCACAGTACAGCCATGCTCGTGCCTGAAGATGAGTATGGCCCCAATGTGATTAACAATAAGCCTTTGTTGGCAACAGAGGACCAGAGGATAGCATGGGAAGCCTCTATAGGATCCAGAGACTTTACCCTCTTAGGTGAGTATACCTTTCTATATCTTAGGTTTGCCTCAGGTTCACTTTAAAGTGTAACTGTTGCCTCTCTTGGTCAACTATATATCATCAGACACCTCCTTTACATTTTTTAAAATTTTTTGCAACTCTTCCCCTTCAGGGCGTGGAATTATATCATACCTATATAGCCTGTTAGCCACTCGGGCCCAGGATGCTATGAACCCCGTCCTGGAGAATTGGGAGGCAGAATTAAACTTCAATCATACCCCAAAAAGATGGGCTCATTGTTTTGAGACCCACATGAAGGGAAGCCTTTACTTCTCCACGCTCGAAACTAATGTCAAGCTCCTCCATAGAGCCTACCTGACTCCGGAGCGGGTTTCAAGTATCTTCCCCCAAGCTTCTTCTTTATGCTATAGAGGATGTGGTGCAAAAGGAACATTAACTCATATGTGGTGGTCATGTCCTCTGGTTATGAATTTTTGATCACAAATTGCTGGACTAATATCAACAGTCCTCCAAATTCCCTTCACTCTCACACCTTCTGTCTTCCTTTTGGGCAAAAAAAACATTGACCTTAAACACCCAGCCCACAGGCTAATCCAGCATATTGTGAATTCAGCAAAAACTTATTTAGCCTCTCGCTGGAAAGATTCACTTCTTTCTTTACAGCATGTAATAGACAAAGTTCATAAAGTCATGATCTTAGAGAGAATGGTTGCAATTATGGAGGACAGATTGATACAATTCACTAACATTTGGTCACCTTGGATAGACTACGCGGATAATAAGGGTCTTCGCTATCTATTATTCTTCACTTAATCTCCATTAGGATAGCCTGACACATGTCCCTCATTATTGTCGAAAGCATATTTTTCTTTCATATTGATCTAACTACGTAGCTGGAAGATGGTATCTGTTATATACCTTATTATGTTCTGTTCTGTTATTTTGTTCCTGTTATTATCTTATCATAAACCCCCTGTGTGGGGATTGTTGTTAATGTTTTACCTGTTTAAAATTGCTTCTGCAATAAAAACTTTTTGAAACTAAAGTGTAACTGTTGGGCATAAAATAAAAAATCAATTCTTTATTTTTATCTAGTAAACAAGTAATAAGGATGCAAACCAGGCAATCCAAAAGTTAAAATCACTATTACTTTTCTTGTTGATAAATGATCATTCCCCAGTTTACCTGACTCTTATTTGGTACACACAAAATTTGGTACACAAAAAGGAAGTTGCAGGGCATGGTAGGTTGTGCTTTTTTGCTTCTCTGCTTCCCCTTAGACTTAACAAATGCTGCCTGTCTGATTGGCTAAAGCCTCTTTCCCTCCTGTTTTCCCCTCCCACTCTTCTGTTCCTCTCCGATTGGCCACTATTTCTCATGCTGAGACAATGCACTTTCTATAGTGGAGGGCGGGCAATGCATACACACTCAGGCAGAGGAGAGTAAGGGAGGAAATGATATCAGTATTGGCTTCAAAATAGCCACTGCTAATATGGGAAATGCTAAGAAGGATTTTCTCTTTTTTACTGTAGAAAATCACTAAAATCAAAACGTGGACAGTGCAATACATATGTTAAAGAGACTCTGAAGCGAGTCTAAGTTCTCTTTTTTAACCTGTATTATGTTAAGCCTCATAAGCCCAGCTAAACCGCCGCTATCCCGTGGCAAAGCGAGGGGTTAATACCCCCCAAATCCTCTCCGTGGTGCCCGGGGAGTGCTTCCTGATTGAGGCAGAGCTACAGCCATAAGCTCTGCCTCAAGCAATTCAATCCCCACTGATCCCCGTCACTCCCCGCCCCTCTCAATCTGCCTTCACAGAGAGGGGCGGGAAGAGGGGGAGATCCGTGCGGTGATTGACG
Organism: Hyperolius riggenbachi; assembly: GCF_040937935.1. Lineage (NCBI taxonomy): Eukaryota > Metazoa > Chordata > Amphibia > Anura > Hyperoliidae > Hyperolius > Hyperolius riggenbachi. The sequence continues at coordinate 118,518,714 of NC_090646.1, read as the reverse complement.
CACATGGAGGCAGAGCTGCAGCTCATAGCTCTGCCTCCATGAGCAGCAAAATCTACGACCAAGAAAGTTGTGGATTTTGCAGGGGGTATTTGGGGGGTAAAAATCCCTCGTTTTGCCCGGGATAGCGGCGGTTTAGCTGGGCTTATGAGGCTTAATATGAATACAGGTTAAAAAAGAGAATTTAGACTCACTTCAGAGTCACTTTAAGTAAGTAGAGCAAATATTTATAAATGTGGGTTTTTTTTCTGAGATAGTATGGCGGACAGCTCTTCTTTAAATACACATAAATTCATATTTAAGCTTTCCATTGTAAAGAACAAATAAGATTATTTTAATTTATGAGGGATGTTCACTTAGCTGGTAGAGTGTGAAATAGTGACTATTCATGGAGATTTACTGCTGAGTACAGCAAGCACAGTATTCAGTTTAAACAGGTTAGTTGTGGCATGGCTGATTCAGAATGCAGACGGTAGCTGACAGAATTCACATTGTTATTTTTTCATAATGACCAAGGACAGTCTTGAAGGGAGTGTCTGTAATTTGTTTACAATGTTAATTTGTGAACTACTTCATCAGGCAGTAAAGTTGGAAATGATTCAAAAAACATAACTGCAGCAGAAACACTAAAGCATCCCAATACCACCTTCTGAAGAAAAATTCAATTATGGCGCATTATTCATTTTTTACGCCTCCTTAACAGCCTCAGGTGAACCACCTATAGCAAAGCAATGGTTATTCTGCAGTGCTTCTGATGCCTCTCCCTGAATCCTCCAAAACTTTAACACCAATATCCACAGTCAAATCCTGATTGGTCGTTCTGGACAAAAGCCTCACTTTTGCTCCAGTTTTCCCATTAAAATGTGTTCCTTTTACGCTTCCTTGTCACTCACAGAATGAGGTAAAATGCCAAGAACTGATCAGCCCCTATGCAAAGACCAAAAGAGCATGAGTGTAACAGTAGTCCCCCTCAACTCCTGCTGCCGGAGGCACTCCTGTGTAAATGCAGAGCAGCGGTGGGATCCCTGTATGTCATGTGACGTGTAGGGGTAAGCCTGCATGGTGCTGTATGGAAATGTAAACAGTGAAGAGGAGTGTGGAGTATTTGACCCACCATCAGAAGCCGGGAATACAGAGTGTGTGTGTGTGTGTGTGTGTGTGTGTGTGTGTGTGTGTGTGTGTGTGTGTGTGTGTGTGTGTAAGGGGGCGGGGGTGGGGGTGGGTGTCAGCCATCAGATCTCTGTGGGATGGCGACTCGATGTAGTTACACCATTATTCTACAACCTGGTGTTAAAAGAGAAGCATTAGTCATTAGCCAATTATCCAGGGGCTGAATAGGATTGGGTCCATTCACGCAGTGCAGGGTATTTCACAGCCCATAGCACTACCCCCTGCCTCCCTTCCCTCTTTTTCCTTCTTCCTCTTTACTAAGCTGCACGGTGCATGCAGGGGCGTAGCAATAGCCATAGCAGCCATAGCAACTTGGGGCTCTGAAGATGAGGGGGCCCATGTGGTACTTGATGTGTTCTCTATTGTTTCTCCACCCTTTGACTTTGTCTAAGAGCCCATGGCCTATACCCAGTGCACATTGCATGGAAATGTAAATTGCCCAGTCAACGTATATCCAGAGGGTAGGGTCAGGTGGCATTGCTCAAGAGTGCCTAAATCAGATTGCCTCATGAAAATTATGCTATGGAGCCCTATAGTGTCTAGTAGCTAAGCCACTGGATGCACCTATTCCCACCAAGAGGGATACGGCTTGCCACAAAAAAGAAAATGAGGTTGATAGCATTTTTACTTTTCTCTCTTACAGTACCCTGCACAGGATTATGGGCATCCGTGGGAGGGATCAGCACCATTTATTGTCTGGATGTATACTTACTGAATAGTAGCAGAGATTGAATGAATTGAATGAACTCAAGCTGTAAGTGCATTCATCCTTTATTTCGCTGATAATGAATATTTGACGTTTTGCCTTAAAATACACATTTCAGCACCCTTGGAGAGGGAATTTATAGTTCGGATATGTTTTAATGTAATTTAATTTCCCTATCCAAAGTAGCTCTGGCAACTCATCATTCTCAGTAGAAAACTATATTACTTTTGTGTGACAGCATTCTACATCAGCAAGGAAATGCTGGAGGTCATTCAACAGAGTGAATCAACACTTTCTATTAAAATGAATGCAATACACTGTGATCCCTCTATACATCACCAGTTCAAAGCATGTGCCATTTAAACGAACAGATAAATCCCCTAGCAGTAAGCTAGTATTAATACTCATTAGCACCAACACCTTCAGTGCCAATGTAGAAATAAATATTATACAACTGAGTGCAATAAAGGTAAAATTCAGTCAGATAGCAGAATAGTATAACAAAACTCAAACACAGCCATTAATGTGAGACGAACCTTGGGGGAAAAAACACATACTTACTTAAAGGGTTACTAAAGTAAAACAAAAAAAATCAATTTAACTTACCTGGGGTTTCTTGCTGCCCTCTGGAGTCATCCTGTGCCCGCGCCGTCCTTTCATGATTCTCCAGAAAGCAGCGCCGAGCCCCTAAAAGCCAGTTGGAGGCTACTGTACCTGTGTTGCCCTGTGCTGCATGCGCCCTGATCGTGCTCCCATTGCCAGGAGTGCTCTACACATGCACAGTAGCAACTGTTGCATACTGTGCATGCGTAGAATGCTCAAGGCAATAGGGACATGGTGAGGAGGTGCATGGCCGGCCAGCTTTGCAAGGGTAGCCACTGCTGGCTGCAAGGTCCCAGAAGGACAGCGCGGGCACAGGAGTACTCAAGGGGGTTGCAAGAAGCACCAGGTAATATAACCTTTATTTTTTTTTGCCTTTAGAAGAGGGAAGCCTTATGGATCCTGTAGAGGATTCTCCCGCTGTCCTCTGGACTTCCATTGCCACTTACAGACCCTCCAAAGAAATCTAACAAGGGGGACAGTTAGCAGCAGTTGCTGTTCAGGGGTATTTGGTAGTCCCTTTGGTGATCAGCATGTACTGGCATAATGAGGAGATAAGAGGAAAGCATCCTCCTTTGAGTTACTATGTGGTAACACAACAGCATTAATTTGATTAAGAATGATTAGAATGAGCATTTCACGCAACAGATGTCTACCTTCTGTTCCTAGCAAGGATTTGTTCAAATAACTTTTGTGAAAATTGCCATTTTTAGCAATGCTTATATTGTGCGTTAGGCAAAATAAGTATTTTCCCTCATGTTTACTCAAGATGCCCCATGCAGAGATACATGTCTAGGTAGGTATGGAGACTGCATACAGAGCATTCTATTTTTGTATGCTTGAATGTAATAAAAAAAAGTCACAAAGTACAAAAATAAGGATTTGTTACTCAGGTCATTTTGGAGACTAACTCAAGCTGCATATATATATATATATATATATATATATATATATATATATATATATATATATATATATATATATATATATATATATATATATATATATATATATTTACATATACATATATATATATATACATATATATATATATACATATATATATATATATATATATATATATATATATATATATAGATAGATATATATATGTGTGTGTATATATATATATATATATATATATATATATATATATATATATATATATATATTTTTTTTTTTTTTTTTTTTTTTTACAACAAAGGAAAAGAGAGGGTGTTATGTGTAAAAGAAGAAGCGATAAGCAAAAGAAAGAAAAAATCCAGCGTGGGAGAAATCCTGTTTACTACTGGTGCACACAGCTAGAGTTTTTTTATTCCCTTTATTGAAGACACACCCTTTTTTTCTTATATAAATACCCAAGTTGATCCAGATCGCTTAGGACCTTGTTTCACACTTTACTTCAAATCTCACAACATCACCTCTATTTAGCCACAAATCTGTATGCAATTCTCATTCAGGGAGAGATTCCGATTCCCTGAACAAGATAATGTCACATTTTTTAGTATGAAACAGATTGATTTTCCCTCTGTGCTTTGCTATCTCTCTCTGATATCTCTCAGATTTTTACTAGGCTGCTATGCTGCAGCTGTGTCTTATTCTGCTCAAAAAACACAGACATCCGTGGTTCCTCAAAAGTATACCACACACATAGAATAGTGTATAAATATAGGTACGTTTTTTAGGGACGTGTCCCTTTAAAAACAACTTAAACCTGCTAATTGTGCAGTCAAACATCAATAGTTAACAGTAAATCATAAATAACAGCACACTGGTAATGTCTGAATGAAAGCATATAGCACAATATCCATACACAAGTACATGAATAGGAGTCTGCTGAACCCATATACAATCATGGAACGTGCACTGCATGGCAATAGAACAATGAAAAACAGACAGAGGCGCAATACTAGTGTGCACAATTTGAAAGTTGCTCCTTGTGTATTTTTGCCTGAGGAAGCGGGCTTGAGACCCGTGAAATGCATTGCAAACTGTTTTGGAGTAAAAATAAATACCTTTTTTCTTTGATCTTACACAATAGTTGTGTTTTTGTCTGGGGAGGTAAGTCCAACCTTACCCCTCATTTTATACCTTTTAACTTGATACTTTTACCCTGCTGGCACCTTTGTATCATATTGTCTAAGTGATATTTATCCACCTGGTGGATGGGTGTGACCACCCTTCTTTCTTGTTCTATGGAGAGTAACTTCTTAGCCTGAGTGGGGACAAGCCTAATCTCCCCTCATGCTTGTGTAGTGGTTGCCTGATCATGACAACCCATACTTGTGAGTATTATTCACTACATACCATATTTACATTGTATTATCAATAATACACCATTAGTGGGTCTCGACTGTCTATCCCTTTTTTTTACATATCAAGTGCAGTGGTGCTCATCCGGATTCCGGATATCCGGGTATCCCGGATATCCAACCTTTTTTCAGCTATCCGATTTGGATTTGGATTGCGGATTTCTGTGGAAATCCAGATAGCAATCCGCAGATATTTGGTTGCATACCCGGATATCTGCGGAAAGCTGGCGGATATCTGAATCTGAATACTGTAACTAAGGAGATGACATCAATGAGCCAATCAGAGGGCTCCCAGAAGAAGCCCTAGCAACCAATCACAGAAGGGAACCCTGGCCAGCCCCACCTGACCTCATTGAGCCAATCAGAGGGCTCCCAGTCTAAACCCTGGCACCCAATCACAGAAAGGAGCCCTGGCCAGGCCCCCCTGTATAATAAGGAAGGGTGCCATTGTCAAAAACCTGAGCAGTTCTTGCCTTTTTCATGATTGCCAACTCAGTAAAGGACCAGTGTAACGATAGGTGTCAGCGAGAACAGATTTCTCTGATTATTGGTGATCTTCAGTATCACCAGTAATACAGATGCTATACCTGATTATGTGTGATCTGCAGAATCACCAATAATACTAGTATAGCCAGAACCAGGACAACCAATGTAATGATAGGTGCTTGGTGCAACAGTAATGGTAGAGGTACTTATTCTCAAAGAGGAGCTGGGAGAGGGTAATATCTCAATATAACAAACTCCAGCAAACTGGAGAGGACATTAGTGAAATAGGTCTCCCGAGGAGCGGGTAGAAATACACTGAACAAGATTACTGATCACCCGAGGAGTGGGTGATTCACACTATACCGAAGCCACTACTACCTGAGGAGCAGGCAGAGGAGATAATCTTGTAGTGACTATTCACCTGAGGAGCAGGTGGTTAAGACTGTACTGCAGCTACCGACCACCTGAGGAGCAGGTGATTCAGACTGTACTGCAGATACTGACCACCTGAGGAGCAGGTGATTCAGACTGTACTGAAGCTACTGATCACCTGAGGAGCAGGTGATTCAGACTGTACTGAAGCTACTGATCACCTAAGGAGCAGGTGATTCAGACTGTACTGAAGCTACTGATCACCTGAGGAGCAGGTGACACTAGTAGAGGATCCCTCACCAGTGACTAACTCACCGGCGAGGACAGGAAGATCAGACAAGCAGGTTTGGCAACAGGCGGACAGAGACAGGAAGCTAAATCAGAGTAGTAATTCAGGCAGAGTCGGCAACTATATTAGATAGGCAAATGTACGGAATCAGAGAGCAGAAGAATTGTCAAACTAGCAGAAGGTCATAACAAATAATACAATTCAATTAGTACTTTAAGCTATCAACAGAATCTGGCTAAGTGTGGATCCCCAGCTCCAGCTGGTTCTAGCACACTTTGGGATCTGACTAGGTCTGAGTGCTAACACGTAGCATATGCAACAGCAGACGCGGAACAACTGACAGGCAGATCCTATATATACTATACGCGCTCCATAGCGCCGCCCCAGTCACTCAGCCAATCCAGAGCATAGCTGGAGTCAGCTGACCGAGTTATCAGCTGACTCCCCTTCTAGATGCATAAAGGTCCTTTTGCTTGGGGCGCGTGCGTAGCCCTTAGTCTATGAGCGATAGAAGGACCAGGCAAAGCACTAGCATGTAACTGTGCGGCGGAAACCGCCGGCTGCGACGCAGAGATAGCCGCCATGCCGCTTGCTGTTGCGGCAGTATCTTCGCTATCCATTACAACCAGCCTATAAAGGGACTCCGAGCTCATCTTAAAAATGAAAATTGTACTCACCCGGGGCTTTCTCGCGTCATCACGGCGGCTGGCGTGAAAGTTCTGCGCATGTGCGATTAAAACGCGCATGCGCCGTACTGCCACGCCGGCCGTCGTGATGACGCGAGGCGGCCGGCGTGTGACGTCAGCCACGTCATACGCGGAAGAAGAAGCCCGACACTCGGCCGAGTGTCGCCCGGGCTGCCGCCGGTCAGCCATTCCGGAGCGGGAACTAGGAGAGGAGCCAGGACGCCGTCGTGGGACCTCCCGGCCAGCACTGGGCTGGAGAAAGCCCCGGGTGAGTACAATTTTCATTTTTAAGATGAGCTCGGAGTCCCTTTAAAGCGTTGCTATCATATAAATCCGGCATAGCGGGGTCTTAACCCTCTATAACAGTAATTATAGATTGACGGTATACATAAATTGTATTTGCTTATCATACAGCATATATCCAAAATATGAACAGTTCCAAGTAGTGTTTCCTTCTAACAGTATTCCATCTTATCAAGGCCTTTATAGCCAAGCATTCATCAATCTTCCAAGTACAATCAAAAAAGAATATAACAGTTGTGTTATATAGAATAAGATTAAACATAGTCTCATCTGTATCAATAGCTGTGTATATAATAGCTGTGTAAAACTTGTAGTAATCTTCTTAAAGAAATAGCATAAAAATAGCTTTTAAAAAAACTTCTTGCTAACATCTTAAAGTGACTCTGTAACAAAAATTACAACGTTTTTTCTACCATCCTACAAGTTCCTAAACCTATTCTAATCTGTTCTGGCTCACTGCAGCACTTTGTACTATCAGGTCTCTGTAATAAATCACTGTATCTTTCCCCTGTCAGACTTGTCGGCCTGTGTCTGGAAGGCTGCCAACTCTTCCGTGCTGGTCTGTTCCTCTATGCACACTCCAGTGTGTGTTTTATTTACATAAGCCAGCAGCTTCTCTGCTATCTTATCAGTGATAGAAGAGAGCTGGATAAAAATCCTCCTCTGTTAGGCTGTGAAAGTAGCTGGCTGACACATACTGAGGAATTACAAACACAGGCAGAGCTGTCTGCAGGAAGCCTGTAATGTTCAGTGCATGAGAGAAGAAGGGGACAGAAGGTAAACACACAAATGATCTTTTGAGATTCAAAAGGAAAGCTGTATACAGCCTGCTTGTGTATGGATGTATTTTCTATGTGTGGACATATTGTACATCAATCTACTTCCTGTTTTGGTGGCCATTTGGTGGCCATTTTGTTTGTTTATAAACATACTTTTTAAAACTGTTTTTGACTACTTTTAATGCGGCGAGGAGCGGCGAAATTGTGAGGGTAATAGGAGATGTCCCCTAACACACTGGTATGTTTACTTTTGTGCGATTTTAACAATACAGATACTCTTTAACAAAACTTAATGCTGAAAAATTAATAAAGTAAATCACCAGAATATTAAGCATATTACCCCTTCTCTGTCATCTCTTCAGCATCTAGAACCACTTGTGGGAAGGTAGCTTCTGCCTCATGTGTCTTCTCAGGTGATTGTTGGGCTTCTGCAAACTATGAGCTTTCAGCTCCTACTTTTATAGGGATAGGAAGCAATATGGCTGCCTAATCTGGAATTTCCCTGAATCCTAGGTTCTGATTGGCTAAAGCTTCCATGCGTAGCTCACTATCTTTGACATTTAAAATAACCATAACACTTTTTGTTTTGAATACCTTAATTATCTTAACTGTGTGAACTAACCTCATTTGGAGTGTTTACAAATTCTGATCAGGTCATTTCTGATGCAATTAATTAAAAATGGACGTCACCAGCCATCTTGTCTGCTGGTTGACTTTTTCCCAAGACATTGCGACTAAACAATGTCATTTATGATGCATTTCTGATAAGATGTCCTTCTGCTAATTAGGTTCAGGTTGTAATGTGTCTATACATTCCCAGGTAAGGTTGACACTATAACACTGTACACGGACCTGTAAGAGCCTTCAGCAATGTGTCTGTGTGTGTGCTGTGCACAGACCAGGCCAGCTGCTGCCTGCTGGCCAGCTATTAGCCTTAGGTATAGGTTAGGTTAGGGATTAGGGGATAGAATTACTGTGTTATTGTGTAGTTAGTACTGTAGTACTGCAGTCAGTGTGCTAGTAGTTGTTAGAGTAGTAGTAGTACTACTGTGTTAGCTTTCTACATAACTGCTGTGCTGTGAGCAGTGCTAGTGTGACAGTTAGAGTGCACTAGTTTCTTCTCCTCTGCTGTCTGACTGTCACTCAGGACTTGGCACGTGTCACGTGGCACTTGGCACGTGTCACTTGGCACATTCACATGTCACTTGCCACGTGTCACGTGGCACTTGTCACATGTCACGTGACACTTGGCAAGTGTCATGTGAAGTGCAAGTGTCGTGACACATGGCAAGTGCCACGTGACACATGGCCAGTGACTCGTGACACGTGGCAAGTGCCACGTGGCAAGTGACACGTGCTAAGTGCCAACTGCAACGTGGCATGTCCAACATGCTCCTGGCACACATTACACCTGCTGCTGCACTGCCCTGCTCCTGCTAACTGTGCAGCTCCCACCACCAAGCCAGGGTGCCACAGGCCACTGATACCACCTATATTTAACACAAAACACAATTGCTGCGTAATTTTTTGGAGGTGTCTTGGTTGAAAACTGTCATGTCCCAGTTGTGCGGTTAGACTTTGGACACAATGTGGGCTGCATGACCACTGTCTGGAACCTAGGCCTGATGTTAATTGACAGCCTTTTTTTTTTGGGGGGGGGGGGTATTTTAAGTCCCCACATCATCAATTAGTGTTCCCCTTTACAAAATAATGATGCTACATGCCTCATATACCCTAAAAAACGTTTTTAAAGCAATTTGAAGGCCACTTCCGTTTTTTTATCCGGATATCCGAATCTACCGGATACTAGGGTCGGATATCTGATTCGGATCGGGAAATTTTGAACTTGGATATCCAAGATAGCGGGGTATCCGGATCCGAATCTAATTTTGAAAAGGGGTATCTGAGCAGCACTGAACATTTGTATTTTTGTTTTAAAAAAATAATAAAAAAAATAAATGTGTGTCCTTTGTTGCCTTGCCTATCAGGATAGTTTAATTCAGAAAAATACAATGGCCTCAATTCAGATCATGCTGGTGATAATAAGGCAAGAGAAAACTTATCACCTCATCACACATTGGGCCTGATTCACAAAGCGGTGCTAACAGTTAGCACGCTGGTGAAAAGCCCTTTATCACGCCTAAACTCAGTTTAGGCATGATAAGTTTAGGTGTGATAAGTTTAGGCGTGATATGTTTAAGCACCAACTGGGTTAGCACTGCAGTGCACAGCTGATCAAAAGTTTTGTGCTAGCAAAGTCTGGTGCACTTCGCATAGAGTTTAATGGCATTGTTTTGCGTGCAGGACTTTGCTCGCGATCTAAACTTATCTAAACTTATCACGCCTAAACTTATCATGCCTAAACTTATCATGCCTAAACTTATCACGCCTAAACTGGCTTTTCACCAGCATGGTGCAATGGTTATCACGCCTAAAGTTTCTAACTGGATTAGCACCGCTTTGTGAATCGAGCCCCTTGATTGGTATGTTCGGTGCTAATTCACTAAATAAGCTTGCCTTATTAAGGTGTAGAGATAAGTTTTCACAGTGAGAGAGTCATCTTATCATCACTTCGGTTCTTAAGTTACCTCCTCTGTATTTGTTTTCACATGCAGTTAATTACCACCTTGTCTAACTCTTTTTTAATTTTTCAGCTTTGAGTCCCTTTATGGATTGAAACATTAACTACTTAAAGACCGGGCTTTTTTTCGCTGATCTGTGCTGCGTGGGCTCTCCAGCCCACAGCACAGATCAGCAAGCACGCAGGGTGATCAGACTTCCCCCCTTTTTACCCCACTAGGGGGATGTCCTGCTGGGGGGGTCTGATCGCCTCCTCAAAGCCCCCCTCCGCAGCGATTCCCAGCCTCCCTGTCTTTCCCTCCCTCCCCTCCATCCTATGGGCAGCACAGGATGGTGATCCGTCCTGCGCCGCCTCTGATAGGCTTCAGCCTATCAGATGCTGGCGATCCCCGGCCAATCAGAGGCCAGGGATTGCCCATCTCCTTTATGGCGCTGCTGCGCAGCAGCGCATACGGCCTGCATGATGTAAACACCGGGGATTTCTTCCCCGCGTGTTTACATTTAGCCTGCGAGCCGCGATCGGAGGCTCGCAGGCTGTTCACGGAGACACCCTCCGTGAACTGACATGAAGCAGCCGTTTCCATGTAAAACCACAAACGATCAGCCACCGCCTATCGGTGTTAGGCGGCCGTTATGTGGTTAACTTTAGAGATCTCTCCTTAACTTAAAGACAGAAGAGTTAACTTTAGGTTTGCCTGAGGTAAAATGTTTCCTGAAAACGACATGCCTTATCACCATGGTGATAACACTAGAAACTGCTCAGAAACATTATTAAAACTACTTGAAGACTGCTCCATGCCAATTGGGGGCGGAGTTTGCAGAGGTTCGTGAGCACCAATGCGTGCGCATCTCTGCCTTCAGTCTCCCAGCGGCGATTGCCGTGTGGAGACTGTTAAGCGGCGAAACCACCATCTTTTATGACTGTACAGTGCTGCGATCTAAAGCAGCGCTGTACTGGGGACAGCCATGTGACATTGGCTGGCTGGGGGGAGGGAGGGAGTTCAGAAAAAAAATAAAAAAAAATTAAAAATAAATAGGTACATTTATTTACAAAATAGTAACTTAAATATTTATATAAAAAAAAAATTAGAGGGAGTGAGCAGACCCCACCAATAGAGACCTCTGTTGGTGGGGAGAAAAGGGGGGGGGATCACTTGTGTGCTGAGTTGTACAGCCCTGAAGAGAGACCTTAAAGCTGCAGTGGCCAATTTAGAGAAAAATGGACTGGTCTTTAGGTGGGTTTAACACTGTGGTCCTCAAGTGGAAAAGACAGGAGATAAGCTTAGTGAATTGAGGCCAATATGTAGAGAAGGGCAAAGAAAAATGCAAGCATACAGTCAGGGGCAAAAACAGGGAACACCAAGAGCCCCAATAGTGTAATACGTACTGGATAAGGTGGCAAAAAATTCGTATTGCCAGATACTTACAAGTCAGGGTCACCAGCAGGCAACCACTGTAAAGGCAGGTGGGGAGATTATCCTGACCCCACTCAGGATTAAGAAGTCGCTCTCTGTAGACAGGAAAAAAGGGTTGCAACCCTCCACCATGGATGGACTCGAAATTGTATACAATGAACAGAGTTGCCATAAGTATAAAATTAGGTTAAATGAGCTTAAAAACAAACTCAAATGGCAAAAATGAAGGAGGAAGTGGTGGTCTTACCTCCCTCAAGCAGACACGACAATGACTGCAATTCAGACAGTTAAACACATTTATTATAAACTTCCAAAACATTTTTGCAATGCGTTTCACAGGCTCAATCCCGCCTCATCAGGCAATACAGGGAGGATGTGAGAAAACGCGGAAAAGCCGCTGCATATGCCAAGAGCAAGGCGGCTGACTCCGCATCCAAAGCGGCGGTTTGCACTCATAGACACGCGTCTGGTTGTATGGTGGAATGCGGAAATGCCGCCGCATGTCCTGACAGCAAAGCGCCTGTTTCCGCGTCCAACGCAGCGGTTTGCATGCAGCAGCGTGCGCTTGGTGTGGCTGGGTCTGTTAGTGCACATAGGCAGATGGAGAGCTACGCGCGCGCGGGCCTGAACTCAGGACCTTTATACCAGCAGGGAAAGTGTCAGCTGATCAGGAAGATCAGCTGATTCCTGCAGGACTCATGATTGGCTGAATGGCTCGGGCGGGGCGGCAGAGTCCAGCAACTATATATTCTGCTGCTTGTCAGTTGCTGGTTGTCTGCCATTGCTAACACTTGCGTGAAGGCACTCAGACCATAGTCAGATCCTTACAGTGTGTTTGAACTAGGTGGACCTAGGAATTCACACTTAGCCAGATTCTGTTGATAGCTTAAAGTACTAATTGAATTGTATTATTTGTTAGACTAGTTCCAGGGTGTTGATGATCACGGAACTCACACCCAAGACTAGGGAACTGTATTGTCTTTGTGTTATATTCCAGACTAGTTCCAGGGTGTTGATGATCACGGAACTCACACCCAAGACTAGGGAATTGTATTATCATTTATGTTATACTCCAGACTAGTTACAGGGTGTTGATGATCACGGAACTCACACCCAAGACTGGGGAATTGTATTATCATTTATGTTATGCTCCAGACTAGTTCCAGGGTGTTGTGAATACAGACCTCACACCCAAGACTAGGATTGTGCTACTACTGTATTACATTAGCCCAGTTCAGGGCAAGACCTTATATTAGCAGCAGGGCTTCCTGCAACCCCAGCCTCGGTCCCTCGCTCAGGGGTCCACAGGCTACAGGAATATCACACACAGCCAGGGGTGAATTCCTCAGGAGTCTCAGGCCGCCAGCTCCTCTGGTGGTCTTCACTCAGAGTTGTTACTGTTGCACCCAACACTTACACTCTCTCAGGTGTCTAGAGGTTAGACATATCTGATTATTAACGATTCCGCAGATCCTAAATAATCAGGTATATCTGTATTCTTGGGGATACTGCGGATCGCCAAGGATCAGATTCTCTCTCTGGTTGCTGACACCGATCGTTACAGAATGGCAGACCGAACCCAAATGGACGCACTGTATAGCCATGTTGAAGTCCTGACCACCGCGGTAAACCAACTTTCCGCGGCAGTTTTGAACCAACAGACCCAGATATGTCAGATATTTGGCGCTATTTCAGAACTTCAATCAGCGCGATCTACTCTTAGCACAAACATACGTATGCTTGTACCTGAAAATTTTTCTGGCGACAGATCTGACTTTCGAAACTTTAGAAATAGAGTGTTATCATACTTTGAGTTAAGGCCTAACTCGTCTGGAACCGAGGCACAGAGAACTACATTCATTAAGACTCTGTTGTCGGGGGATTCCCAGACCTGGGCGTATGGTCTTCCTATTGGGCATCAGGCCCTGGCCTCAGTCGATGAATTTTTTGAGGCTATGGCTATGATTTACGATGACCCGGACATCGCTTCGACTTCTGAACGGAAGCTCAGGCTTCTGCGTCAGGGCAAGTGTCCGGTAGAGAATTATGCTGCGGAATTCAGGAGGTGGGCGGTCTCGGCTAGATGGGATGAATTCGCCCTCCTAGACTGTTTTTTGGCCGGATTGTCAGATACTATTCATGAGGTGATGATAGGTCATCCTGAGCCTGAATCATTGGATGAGGCAATCTCTTCGGCCATACAGATAGATCGCCGGTTGCGCCACCAGAGACAGGTTCATGATAGAGTGGCCAGAAGGTCTATCTTACATGATTCTTCTCGGTCTCCCTCACCCCCAGGTGAACCTATGCAAATTGGGTACACAAGGTTGAGTCTGGGGGAAAAGAGTCGCAAGAGCCCAAAGAAGAACGCTTTACAAGGGTCCACTAGGCCAGACGAATGCTATCGCCTAGGATTAGTCAAAACCATAGGTGAGCAGGGTTCATCCCTGAACGACGGTCGGCTGATCCTTCCCTGTTCGGTTACATGGAAAGGGCGGGCCAAGTCCACAGAAGCCATGGTGGACTCGGATTCGTCAGCGAACCTCATAGATTCCGATTTTGCCAAAAGTTTGTGGATACCGCTATCTGCACTCGACCGGCAGATTTCGGTCATTGCAGTGGATGACTCTCCATTGTGCAGTGCCCAGTTTATTTCCCAAACCCCCCTACTGTCATGTTGTTTAGGGGCATTGCATGAAGAGAGTTTACAGTTCCTGGTCCTGCCGATGAAAGGCTCTGCTGTTGTTCTCGGTATGCCCTGGTTACAACTTCACTCTCCACTGATTGACTGGGCTTCAGGACAGCTACTGAACTGGTCAGCCCATTGTCATGAGCACTGTTTAAAGAAGGGTGAGGTGGATAAAACCAGGATACAGGTCACAGGAAAGGCAGGACAGTGTACAGTTATTTCTAATGGTTCCTGTTCTTACGGTTACCTCTCATGCATAAATCTGATAGCAAAAGCCCCAAAGCAGACACTTTAGACAGGGTTTTTTGGCCCAAAACCATTCTACCACCGAAAAGACAGGCTGACAAGAAATCGTTCCCTGTGTCCCTGCCCGGGTCAGCGCTGCAGGTGGATTCCACTCCCTTCCTCCTTCGGTCGATTGATGGCCGGCCTGAGTATGAGATAAAAAGAAAATTCTCTAACTTACATCCTGGAAAGCCAGGAAGGAGATGTCCGGAGTCCACTCCTCAGGGGGGGGTACTATGAGAAAACACGGAAAAGCCGCCGCATATGCCAAGAGCAAGGCGGCTGACTCCGCGTCCAAAGCGGCGGTTTGCACGCATAGACACGCGTCTGGTTGTATGGTGGAATGCGGAAAAGCCACCGCATGTCCTGACAGCAAAGCGGCTGTTTCCGCGTCCAACGCGGCGGTTTGCATGCAGCAGCGTGCGCTTGGTGTGGCTGGGTCTGTTAGTGCACATAGGCAGATGGAGAGCTACGCGCGCGCGTGCCTGAACTCAGGACCTTTATACCAGCAGGGGAAGTGTCAGCTGATCAGGAAGATCAGCTGATTCCTGCAGGACTCATGATTGGCTGAATGGCTCGGGCGGGGCGGCAGAGTCCAGCAACTATATATTCTGCTGCTTGTCAGTTGCTGGTTGTCTGCCATTGCTAACACTTGCGTGAAGGCACTCAGACCATAGTCAGATCCTTACAGTGTGTTTGAACTAGGTGGACCTAGGAATTCACACTTTTCTGTTGATAGCTTAAAGTACTAATTGAATTGTATTATTTGTTAGACTAGTTCCAGGGTGTTGATGATCACGGAACTCACACCCAAGACTAGGGAACTGTATTGTCTTTGTGTTATATTCCAGACAAGTTCCAGGGTATTGATGATCACGGAACTCACACCCAAGACTAGGGAATTGTATTATCATTTATATTATACTCCAGACTAGTTCCAGGGTGTTGATGATCACGGAACTCACACCCAACACTAGAGAATTGTATTATCATTTATGTTATGCTCCAGACTAGTTCCAGGGTGTTGTGAATACGGACCTCACACCCAAGACTAGGATTTTGCTACTACTGTATTACGTTAGCCCAGTTCAGGGCAAGACCTTATATTAGAAACAGGGCTTCCTGCAACCCCAGCCTCGGTCCCTCGCTCAGGGGTCCACAGGCTACAGGAATATCACCCACAGTCAGGGGTGAATTCCTCAGGAGTCTCAGGCCGCCAGCTCCTCTGGTGGTCTTCACTTAGCGTTGTTACTGTTGCACCAAACACTTACACTCTCTCAGGTGTCTAGAGGTTAGACATATCTGATTATTGACGATTCCGCAGATCCTCAATAATCGGGGATATATCTGTATTCTTGGGGTACTGCGGATCGCCAAGGATCAGATTCTCTCTCTGGTTGCTGACACCGATCGTTACAGAGGAGTAATACTCTTCCCTGTATTGCCTGATGAAGCGGGATTGAGCCTGCGAAACGCATTGCAAAATTTTTGGGGGAGTTTCTAATAAATGTGTTTGACTGTCTGAATTGCAGTCATTGTCGTGTCTGCTTGAGGGAGGTATGACCACCACTTCCTCCTTGATTTTTGCCATTTGAGTTTGTTTTTAAGCTCATTTAACCTAATTTTATACTTTTGGCACCTCTGTTCATTGTATACAGTCAGGGGCGTAACTACAGGGGACCAGAGCTGTAAGGGGACCCCAATTACTACTTATACTTAATTACTACTAGTAATTACCACTCCCTCTTATAAAGAGGTCCATCCTTCAGATAAGGTGTTTTTGTGACTACACTTGTTTTGGGTGTGAAAATTATGATGTCCACACTATTTTTATGACCCTTGCAACATGGACCTCCTGGCTTTGAGGGTCGCGAGTGGTTGGCAAGGAAAAGGGTGTGAACATTAATGGGCCCCATCAAAGTGTTGCCAGGGGGCCCCATGATTTGTAGTTACACCCCTGTGTACAGTGGACAGCAAGAAGCTAAATTTTACTGAAGACATTTAGTTTAGTTTAATGTAGTTAGCTGCCAATTCCACTATCAGTTTCCAATGTACGTTTTTTCCCCCGGTTTAAAGACATAAGAGTTTCCTGCAGAATTTTACATTTTGCTAGCCTTCATTAATATGTTTTAGGCTTCTGCTTTGAAGAGTTAGCAGGGTAGATAGTCTTCATTTTAATAGGAAGTGTTGATTCACTCTGCCGAATGACCTCCAGCATTGTGGAGCTCAGGCAGAAGGCTGTCATATAAGAGTAATATGAGAGTCTGCTGAGAATGATGAGCTGCCAAAGTTACTTTGGATGGAGAAACAGCATTGCATTAGAACATTCCTGAAGTATGAAATCCCCCTCTGAGAATACTGATATGTGTGCCCTCAAGGCTGTGCTTAGAGCTTAAAAGAGCTTTCTTCCAACTCTGGTCTATATTTAAACAGCTTACAGGATTTTCTAAAGTAATGGAAATGGTTAGAGTTACACATTGGCAAATTGGGCCTGATTTATTAAGTCTCCCCGAGGTGGACATCATCAGAAAATGTAAGTTCGAATGCAAACCTGACCTGAATTTTTTAAAAATCAGTTTAAAAAAAAAACATTTTTTTAATGTAAAATTTTGGATATCCTTGGTGGTATAAGCTCCTCATGACGACTACTACTAGAGTTGTAGTATACAAAGCAGACCTATTAACCCATTAGCCTTTTCAAATTAAATATTTCAAAATATTTGAATCTCTTCTATCACCCCTCTCTCACCACCGTGTGGCGCTACAACGCCAACACTATTTTCTGAGCCCCAATTACATAGACAGTGTGATGCAAAAGTTTGGGCAACCTTGTTAATCGTCATGATTTACCTGTATAAATCTTTGGTTGTTACGAAAAAAAAATTCAGGTAAATACAGTGGGATGCAAATGTTTGGGCAAGCTTGTTAATCATCATGATTTACCTGTATAAATCTTTGGTTGTTACAATAAAAAATGTCAGTTAAATATATCATATAGGAGACACACACAGAGATATTTGAGAATTGAAATGAAGTATATTGAATTTACAGAAAGTGTGCAATAATTCTGAAAAAAAAAAAAAAAATAGGCAGGTTCCTAAATTTGGGCACCACAAAAAAGAAATGATATTAATATTAAGTAGCTCCTCCTTTTGCTGAAATTACAGCCTCTAAATGCTTCCTGTAGGTTCCAATTATGATGATGATGGATTCTGGTTGAAAGTATTTTGGACCTTTCCTCTTAACAAAACATCTCTAGTTCATTCAGGTTTGATGGCTTCTGAGCATGGACAGCTCTCTTTAACTCACACCACAGATTTTCAATTATGTTCAGGTCTGGGGACTGAGATGGCCATTCCAGAATGTTGTACTTGTTCCTATGCATGAATGCCTTAGTGGATTTTGAGCAGTGTTTAGGGTTCTTGTCTTGTTGAAAGATCCAGCCTTGGCGCGGCTTCAGCTTTGTCACTGATTCCTGGACATAGGTCTCCAGAATCTGCTGATACTGAATGGAATTTATGCGTCCCTCAACTTTGACAAGATTCCCAGTCCCTGCACTGGTCACACAGCCCCACAGCATGATGGAACCACCACCATATTTTACTGCAGGTAGAATGTGTTTTTCTTGGAATGCTGTGTTCTTTTTCCTCCATGCATAACATCCCTTGTTATGCCCAAATAAATCAATTTTAGTTTCATCAGTCCACAGCACCTTATTCTAAATGAAGTTGGCTCGTCCAAATGGGCTTTAGCATACCTCAAGTGACTCTGTTTGTGCTTTGGACTGAGAAAAGGCTTCCTCTCTACATCACTCTCACATACAGCATCTCATTGTGTAAATGTTGATGAATGGTTGAACGATGCACAGTGACTCCATCTGCAGCAAGATGATGTTGTAGGTCTTTGGTGCTTGTTTGTGGGTTAACTCTGACTGTTTTCACCATGCGTCGCTTCTGTCTATCCAAAATTTTTCTTTGTCTGCCACTTCGAGCCTTAATTTGAATTGAGCCTGTGGTCTTCCATTTCCTCATTATGTTCCTAACTGTGTAACCAATCAGCTGAAATCTCTGAGACAGCTTTCTGTATCCTTCCCCTAAACCATGATAGTGAACAATCTTTGTCTTCAGGTCATTTGAGAGTTGTTTTGAGACCCCCATGTTGCTACTCTTCAGAGAAAATGAAAAGAGGAGGGAAACTTATAATTGACCCCCTTAAATATTCTTTCTCTATATGATGTTTATAACTGACATTTTGTATCGTAACAACCAACAATTTATACAGGAAAATCATGACGATTAACAAGGTTGCCCAAACTGTAATACTAGTGATTGGAGGTCAGAAAAGGATGCTGGTAGTGTAGTTCCCCAGGTGGAGGAAGAAGAGAAGAGAATAAGAGAAGATCCAGTATACGGACAGGTAACTATGACAGCTCCCTGGGCTGCTCTGCATAGCCTGCCAGGGTGGGGGGAGGCACACTTCCCCAGCAGCAGAAAAAATTTGCACCTGCAACCGCATAAAATTTTACTTTATGTGGCTGCTGAATAATAAAATCATTCTTCACATGAACCAGTAGTGCACATGTACAAATAGGATAAGCATTTTTCCTGACTGATTACGGATTTCCCCAACCCCTCAACATAACTAAGGGATGAGCGAGTGAGATTAAAATGTTAAATCTTGTGGCAGATCAGGCTTTTCTTACTGAACAAACTTCCCCATGAGACAGACCTAGGGGCTTGATTCACAAAGCGGTGCTAACTGTTAGCACGCCTGTGAAAACCGCCTTAGCACGTCTAAACAAGCTTTTCGCGCATAAAACTTTACGCGCGTAAAACTTTACGCGCGTACTGCACAGAGCGCAGGACGCACAACGCGAAGTGCCCATTAAAGCCTATGGGACTTAGCGCGCGTAAAACTTTGCGCGCGTAAAACTTTACGCGCGCAAAGTTAGCGCGCAATCTGATTGAGAAATCCGGTGCTAACCTACTTAGCACCCTGGTTAGCGCGTCTAAAGACTTTAGACGTGCTAAGTAGGTTAGCACCGCTTTGTGAATCAAGCCCCTAGTGATTTGCAATGCAGTTGGTGTTTCGCTGAATAAAGAAAAGCAAAACAAGGGGCAGTCGCAGTGCCAAAATTTCAGCGGAAATGCAGAATGGATGTCAGCTTGAGCAAATCATCTGTTTCCACGATGTGCAGCAAGGCCCAGCAGCCAATGAAAAGAAATCACACCTCAGGCATATATTAAGGGGGCAGAGAGAGTGGTTAGTCACTCCCTCCATTTTGTGGTCTGTGTGTATGAGGGAAACGGGGTAGGAATTATATTGTTTCAGGAAGAGATAGCAGCTTAGTTAGGTCCGTGTTTGCACCATCAATCTGTGATTTATAGGGTATATATTCTGCAGGAGTGTTCTGTGTACTATTTATTGTGTACAGAAATGGTTAAACAGATGTGTGGGCAGTTGCAATACTTAGACAGGCTTATTAGGTATTGCAAACTATATGGCCAGCTACTGAGAAAACTGTCAGCTAGTATTTCTAGGATTTAATCACTGCACATTCGCATATTGTAATCCTCCAGTTCTGAGTAAAGCTTTTGTAAGGGCCCATTTACACTTACCGTATATACTCGAGTATAAGCCGAGTTTTTGAGCTCAAAAAAGTGGCCCAAAAGTGGGGGTCTCGGTAACGGCTGTCCGCATAGTCCTCAGCATGTGCAGCGTGCCCGTGCAGAATTTGGGAGAGACTTCTGTGAGTGACTGACACACCACCGCTGCATATGCCGAACATCCCAGGGAGACAATCGGGCAACAGAGGGTGAGTAAAGGATGCACCAGCCCCGCATATGCCGGGGGACACACAGGAACTCAGTACGGCGGTGGGCGGCACAGAAGTCTCTCCCAATTTCTGCACGGGCACTCTGCACACGCTGAGCACTATGTGGACAGCCGTTACTGCACACTTCCAGATCTCATATTGGCACTTGGGGGCCATATGCAGCACATGCGAGGGGGGCACAGGGGAGAGGGAGAAAGACGCACCATGTGTCTCAAACTGCTCTGCTATGGTGGAGCACCATGTGCTGCTGTACAGAAAGAGGGGAGGGAATGCATGAAGCTATACTCTGCAGGAATTTCATTTTAAGATCTTGCAGGAAACATAAGTAACTGGATCAATGAACTCACCAGGAGGGTTGCTGCAGGTGAGTCCAGCAATGTCAGGAGACACCTGTATGCACTTTAGAACGGAAGGGGTACAGATGTCAGCTACACACACCATTCCAGTCTGGCATTTTCCACTGTATATGTACTTTCTTCCTCCGCCAATCCATCTATGTTCTCTAAACAATGCTTTCTTCTGCACCGTTGGATCACTGCATTTCCTACCCTCTACTTATACTTGAGTCAGTCATTTTTCCCAGTATATTTAGGTAAAAGTTAGGGGGTCGGCCTATACTCGGGTCGGCTTATACTCAAGTATATACGGTAATCAGTTGGTGTGCGTTGGTATGCGTTAGTAGTTAAAGTGTGAAAAGGGCCATAGGTAAACATGGGCATTACTTTAAAAATCAGTTTTCTTTCCGTTATAACTGAGAACAACTGATTACGTGTAAACGGGGCCTTAGCTCTGTACTTCTGCGCCTACAGAGAGAAACATAGCATTCCTGAAAGCATCATGCAGAAAACAAAAAGCCTTCAAATCCTGTTCAGACATGTTTTATCTTTTACAAGGAGACAAAAAGCGAAACTGAGAGCCCACCATAGTGTAGTATGTTATTTGTGGTAAATAAACATATGTGGTGAGTAGTAATACACACACTCACAAACTTCAGGAAACCACTGTATAGATGGGGGGGGGGGGGGGGGGGATTAGACCTGACCCCACTCAAGTATAGGAAGTCCCTCTATGTAAACAGGGAGAAAATGGGGGTAACACCTCTCCACCAAGAGTGGACTAGAATTAACACTGGTATAATGTACAGAGGTGCCAATACAAAAATAAAATGAGCTAAAAGCTGTTTAAAAAGGGAGCTAGTGGTGGAATTACCTCTCCAATAAGTGGACACGATCCTTTTGATTTTTGTCAACAATGTCCTTATTTATATACTCCAAGATGAAAAACGCGCAGTGTGCACACACTCTCCTGCAAAAGCCAGCCCTAGGACTTTACACCGATCGGCGTTAGGTGGTCCTGGGGCTGCCTCCATGGCCACGCCCATCGGTCCTAGAGTAGTTAATTAACATTTTTATCTTTTTTGGTTTATTGGACAGAAGGTATTAGAAGTGGACATTGTGATGAGTTTTCTGAATATTCCATGTCACTTGAATAATAATACAGAGAGATATGTTTTCTCTGACTACACTCATGCAAATGTGTACACACTCATGGAAATTACTCTTAGGCGCAAGTCATATCCTGCTAATATAATAAATGGGAAAGTTTGGATGTTTGGATGATGTTTGGATGTTTGGATGTTTGGATGTTTGGATGTTTGGATGTTTGGATGTTTGGATGTTTGGATGTTTGGATGTTTGGATGTTTGGATGTTTGGATGTTTGGATGTTTGGATGTTTGGATGTTTGGATGTTTGGGGATGTTTGGATGTTTGTTACTCGATCACGCAAAAATGGCTGAACGGATTTGAATGAAATTTGGCACACACATAGTACATTACCTGGAATAAAGTATAGGATACTTTTTATTCTCATAACCAAAAAAAAACAAATACAAATTGCACTGGAAAATGTAAACTGCAGCCATTCTTACACTGTTACACTGGAGCTGTGTTTAGCTTCTAAGGGTAGAATGGTTAATTTGCATATATTCAGCAGTGATGCACTGGGAGACATCTCAAGCTCACTCCAACCTGAATTATCGCAAATTCTTTCTGTTTTAAGAAAGATGTTTTAACATCTTAGTAAGGGGGCTTTTAGGACCATTGTAGTCCCTTACACACTCCAATGAGTTCTGGGTCACCATGAGCTTGCTGGTTAGTCTGTACCTCTCGGTGTTACAAGCCCTACTGCATAGAGCCAAATTAATCTATGCCATTCACTGATGAGGATCAAATAATCCAAAACAGTCTGTATGCATGTTGGGTTATTATGGCTCTGTACAAATTAACAAGCTGACACATCATTGCATTTCAGCGGTTCTGGAGATGTTTAGCTTTTAAGGGTAACAAAGGTTAATTTGCATATATTCAACAGTGATGCACTGGGAGACATTTTAAGCTCACTCCAACCTGAATTATTGCAAATTCTTTCTGTTTTAAGAAAGCAAACTTTTGTTTTTCTTACACTGTTAATGGTAGGGTTCTCAAACTTTGCACAGTTGGTCGATTTTCAAGGGGAATATTTCTGCCATTCTTGCACTGTTAATGGCACAAGCCTCAAACCTGCCATTGTTGTGCTGTTAATGGCACAAGCCTCAAACCTGGTATAGTTGATCATTGGGTGACTGGGGTTCAATTTCAGAAAGGGGGTGGAGCCACAAATAGCCAATCAGATTTGTTTCATTCCAATGCAAATTATTGTTGCCAAACACCGCAAAGCTCACAAACTTGGTAAATGAATAATTGATTAATTGTGTGTTAGGGTTAGGAAAGTGGGCACAGCCAACACCAGCCAAATACATAAGCGGGCAACGCAAGGTCATAAGTGGGCGGAGACAAATACAAATTTTACTGTGAAAATGTAAACAGCAGCCATTCTTACACTTAATGGTAGGGTTCTCAAACTTTGCACAGTTGGTTACTGGGTGACTGGGAATAATATTCAGAAAAGTGGGTGGAGCCTACAAAAACAATTAAAAATTACCTATTGATCTTTCAGGGGAATATTTCATTGCTGCCATTCTTGCACTGTTAATGGCACAAGCCTCAAACCTGGTACAGTTGATCATTGCGTGACTGGGGTTTACATTTATATAAGGGGGTGGAGCCCCAAACAGCCAATCTGATTTGTTTCATTTTAATACAGGTTATTGATACCAAAGACCGCAAAGCTCACAAACTTGGTCATTGAGTAATTGTGTGTTAGGGTTAGGAAAAGTGGGCGCAGACAAAACCAGCCAAATACATATCGGGCAATGCCGGGACATCAGTAGGCAGAGACAAATTAGGGAAAATTGGATACTTACCTGCCGGTAATTTTCCTTTCCAGATGTATCCATGGCAGCACGATAGGGTTAAGTCCCGCCCACTTCACCCCATAGGACCAATAGTGAATAAATTAAATCCCTAGAGCGTCCCTCCCCAGTCTTGTAACTCGGAATCACCGAATCTAGGGAGGGAGCCTCGTGCTGCCATGGATACATCTGGAAAGGAAAATTACCGGCAGGTAAGTATCCAATTTTCCCTAATTTGTCTCTGCCTACTGATGTCCCTATTCCATATGTCTCCATGGCAGCACGATAGGGACATAACTAGTCAAATAAAAACATCGGGAGGGATGAGGTGCAATTCAGAAGTTTTAATTAGATCTATACATTATTTACAGCATTTATATTCAATACACTTGCACCAAACTGTACAGAGGAGTTCGCTGCTGGGTCTACTCTGTAATAGTGTTGGGCGAACAGTGTTCGCCACTGTTCGGGTTCTGCAGAACATCACCCTGTTCGGGTGATGTTCGAGTTCGGCCGAACACCTGACGGTGCTCGGCCAAACCGTTCGGCCACATGGCCGAACTAAGAGCGCATGGCCGAACGTTCCCCGAACGTTCGGCTAGCGCTGTGATTGGCCGAACGGGTCACGTGGTTCGGACCCGAACGCGCTCTGATTGGCCGAACGGTCACAAGGTTCGGGTAAATAAATACCCGAACCACGTCATATCTCCGCCATTTGTCTGTGGGTTTAGCTTTGGGTAGGCAGGCAGGGTAGTTCGCGCTCCAGCCACGCTAGCCAGGGTCCCCCCCAGTCATTGTGTGTCACTGCTGGGAACAGTAGTACACCGCTCGTTCAGCCACACTATATAGCATTCTGTGTACTGTTCTGTGTCTGCTGGGAATAGTGGTACACCGCTCGTTCAGCCACACTATATAGCATTCTGTGTACTGTTCTGTGTCTGCTGGGAACAGTAGTACACCGCTCGTTCAGCCACACTATATAGCATTCTGTGTACTGTTCTGTGTCTGCTGGGAACAGTAGTACACCGCTCGTTCAGCCACACTATATAGCATTCTGTGTACTGTTCTGTGTCTGCTGGGAACAGTAGTACACCGCTCGTTCAGCCACACTATATAGCATTCTGTGTACTGTTCTGTGTCTGCTGGGGATAGTGGTACACCGCTCGTTCAGCCACACTATATAGCATTCTGTGTACTGTTTTGTGTCTGCTGGGAACAGTAGTACACCGCTCTTTCAGCCACACTATATAGCATTCTGTGTACTGTTCTGTGTCTGCTGGGAACAGTAGTACACCGCTCGTTCAGCCACACTATATAGCATTCTGTGTACTGTTCTGTGTCTGCTGGGAACAGTAGTACACCGCTCGTTCAGCCACACTATATAGCATTCTGTGTACTGTTCTGTGTCTGCTGGGAACAGTAGTACACCGCTCGTTCAGCCACACTATATAGCATTCTGTGTACTGTTCTGTGTCTGCTGGGAATAGTGGTACACCGCTCGTTCAGCCACACTATATAGCATTCTGTGTACTGTTCTGTGTCTGCTGGGAATAGTGGTACAACGCTCGTTCAGCCACACTATATAGCATTCTGTGTACTGTTCTGTGTCTGCTGGGAATAGTGGTACACCGCTCGCTCAGCCACACTATATAGCATTCTGTGTACTGTTCTGTGTCTGCTGGGAACAGTAGTACACCGCTCGTTCAGCCACACTATATAGCATTCTGTGTACTGTTCTGTGTCTGCTGGGAACAGTAGTACACCGCTCGTTCAGCCACACTATATAGCATTCTGTGTACTGTTCTGTGTCTGCTGGGAATAGTGGTACACCGCTCGTTCAGCCACACTATATAGCATTCTGTGTACTGTTCTGTGTCTGCTGGGAATAGTGGTACACCGCTCACCCGCCACTGTATAGCATTGTGCTCTGTGTCGCTGCTGGGAATAGTGGTACACCGCTCACCCGTCACTGTATAGCATTGTGCTCTGTGTCGCTGCTGGGAATAGTGGTACTGTATAGCATTTCTGTACTGCCACTGTACTGCTGCCAGTCAGCGTGTACTGTAAGGATAAGTGAAATGAGGAAGAAATCCGGTGAAAGAGGGAGGGGCAAGGGAAGAGGTGTTTCCCCTGACGGTTCACGTACAGGCCACAGGGGAGCACCCAAGAAAACCCACTCAATACCGCCCATGTTGTCCAGGACAACAACCCTCACAAATCCAAAAGAACAGGACCAGATAATTACTTGGATGACCTCTCAAGCGTCCAGCAGTGGGTTAAGCAGCACCAGCACATCACGCACGAGGTCCGAGTCCTCAGCCAGTTACAAGGAGCCAGTGGGCACAAAGCTGACACAACCGGCAGCGACACCACGCACACAACTGCCAGATAACCAGTCCGATGAATTACCTCAGGACACAATGGGGTATTCGCAGGAGCTATTCCCAGCCCAACAAACTTCCACCTTTCAAAGGTCAATGGAGGAACAGCCAGAAATGTTGTGCCTGGATTCACAACCGTTAACTGTGGGAAATGCACCGCGCACTGAAATACAAGGCGAGTCCGAAGAGGACTCGGAAACCCAAATCCCAGAGCAATTTGGGCAGGAGGGGTTGCAATTGCAGGAGGTCGGCCGACAAGATCTGGAAGACGACGTTGGAGTGTGCTGCGCAGAGGTTGTTGTGGGGAGCTCTACTCCACGGCGGCGGCCCACAATGACATATGACGAGTTTGAGGAGATGGAAGAGGAGGGTATGGACAATGTGGACAGAGACCCAGATTTTGTTTGTGAACGAGAACATCGCCGTCGTAGCAGCAGCACAGATGAGTCTGTTGAAGAACCCACTGCTGCACGAGCTCGCCTTGTGCCACAAGGTAGGCGGCGCGCAATTTCAGGCACCACAAGCGTGGAAGTTCAAGTGAGAGGCAAAAGAGGAGCAAACAGAAATCGCCAGCAAGGAGGCAGGTGCTCCAAAGTCTGGGCTTTCTTTGAAGACTGCACTGAGGATGTTACCATGGCGATTTGCAAGGTGTGCAAGACCCGCCTGAGCAGGGGGAAAAGTATTAACAACCTCTCCACCACCAGCATGAGCCGTCACATGCTATCCAAACATCCCACTCTTTGGGCAAACGCGTCAGGACAGGGTACCAGAAACAACACTGCCTCCCTTGGGTTCACCAGACCCGCCTCAGCAGCAGCAGTAGCCCAGCCATTGCGTGGTTCACAACATTCACAAACATCAGACGACGCTGACACTGTCACTTTCCGGAGTAGTGCTCTTGAGGTCTCCCAGTGTTCTTCAAACACAACAACCAACAGCCCTTCCGTGTGCAGCGCTACGGTTCAGTTGTCTGTGTCGGAGATGTTTGAGCGCAAGAGGAAATTGCCAGCAAATGACCCCCGGGCCGTGGCAGTAACAGCCAGCATAGCCAAGCTTCTGGCCTGCGAAATGCTGCCATATCGATTGGTGGAGACA
The DNA here is from genome assembly GCF_040937935.1 of Hyperolius riggenbachi. Classification (NCBI taxonomy): domain Eukaryota; kingdom Metazoa; phylum Chordata; class Amphibia; order Anura; family Hyperoliidae; genus Hyperolius; species Hyperolius riggenbachi. The sequence goes on along the minus strand of NC_090646.1, from coordinate 118,491,442 downwards.
AACAGCTTCAAGGGCATGATGTCAGTGGCCATCCCACGTTACGTGGTTCCCAGCCGCTACCACTTTGCACGCTCTGCAGTGCCTGAGTTGCATGAGCACGTGGTCAGCAAAATAACCCGAAGCTTGAAGAATGCCGTTGCCTGCAAGGTTCACCTCACCACTGACACCTGGACGAGTGCGTTCGGCCAGGGTCGATACATCTCCCTTACCGCGCACTGGGTGAACCTTGTGGAGCCTGGCAGCGATTCCTCACCTGCTACGGCACGGGTGTTGCCCACGCCACAAACAGCTGCACCGCCGTCCCTCCCACTGGATAACAGCAGCACCTACCTCTCTGACTCCTTCTCCTCCAACGCATCTCAAAGCTGTACCTCATCCGGAAACGCTAACCCAGCAGCAGTAGGATCGTGGAAGCAGTGCAGCACAGCTGTTGGCATGCGTCAGCAAGCGTTGCTGAAGCTAATCTGCCTTGGGGATAAGCAGCACACAGGGGAGGAAATTTGGAAGGGAATAAAGGAACAGACGGATTTGTGGCTGGCACCGCTGGACCTGAAACCGGGCATGGTTGTGTGTGATAATGGGAGTAATCTCATTCGCGCTTTAAGGTTGGCTAAGCTGACACACATCCCTTGCCTGGCGCACGTGATGAACCTAGTAGTTCAGCGGTTCCTGAGGACATACCCAGGCGTGGCCGATCTTCTGTTGAAGGTGCGTCGAGTGGCCAAACATTGTAGAACTTCCAGTACTGCTTCGGGGGCACTCGCCAAGATGCAGGAGCGCTTCAATCTCCCCCACCATCGCTTGCTGTGTGATGTCCCTACGCGCTGGAATTCTACGCTGCACATGCTAGCCCGCTTTTGCGAGCAGAAGAGTGCAGTGGTCCAGTACATGACGGCGCAGTACCGAGGCGCATCCGGCCAGCTGCCAAGCTTCTGTGGATCCGATTGGGCCAACATGTTGGACCTCTGCCAAGTCCTCCAAAATTTTGAGCAATCCACGTTGCTTGTGAGCAGTGACAACTCTTCAGTCAGCATTACCATACCACTGCTGTGTTTACTGAAGAGGTCGATGTTAAAAATCAAGGAAACAGCTGTCATGATGCAACTGGGGGAATCTGAAGGAGAAAACGATCAGCGTGATGGTACCAACATCAGGCCATCCGCCTCAGGGAACGCTGGCCCCAGCAGCTATGACGAAGAAGAGGAGGAGGAACAGCTGGAGTTGGAGCAGGAATTTCATGCCACCACTGACGAGGGCCAGAGCGGTGCACGTTGGACTTCCACAATTCAACGCGAATGGTCAGCAGAAGCAGACCAGGAGGAAGGTGACGACTATGATGCATCACAACAACTATCACAACGCTCACAAGAGGATGATGAGGATTCTGGTAGGACTCTGGCACACATGGCTCAATTCATGCTAGACTGCATTGAACGTGACCCACGCATTGTGCGCATTCTGGACAACACCAATTACTGGGTTTATACCCTTCTGGATCCACGGTACAAACACAATGTTCCAAAACTGCTTGAAGAAAGAGTCAGACAGGTCAAAATGGAAGAATACCAGCAGGCCCTTGTGGAGACTTTAGAGAGGAGATTGACATCCTCCCCCTCCTCTAGCCAGTTGTACGCAGACAGACTGACTTCCGCAAACCCAGGACGACCAGGAGGGCAGCAAACAACGCAAGCCGCAGCTAGTACCCAAAAGGGAATGGTATCGGCAGTGTCCTTGGAGTGGGAAAATTTTCTGACACCCATGCAGCAGCAGCCCACAGAACAGCAAGCGTGCAGATCCACCTCCAACACCGATCGCCTGGAGAAGATGGTCAAGGACTACATGTCAGATGACGTAGCTGTGTCTAACAATCCATCTGCACCCTTCAACTATTGGGTATCGAAGCTAGACACCTGGCACGAACTGGCAATGTACGCAATAGAGGTGCTGGCTTGCCCGGCAGCCAGCGTTATGTCGGAACGCTGTTTCAGTGCTGCCGGAGGCATCGTCACAGATCGGCGTATCCGCCTCTCCACAGAAAATGCAGACCGTCTGACTCAAATTAAAATGAATCAATCCTGGATTGGAAACGACTACGCAACACTCCAGGACCCCAACCAAGTAACATGACCAATGAACATCTGGGATGGTTTAGCGTTTCCGGTCCCTGTTTATTGAACCTCTCATCTGTATTACACTTATGACTGCATGGCGGCAAAAAGCATTGCTATATCCGCACGCTTTTTGTCCTCATGCAAGGCCTGTGTTGTTGTGTCTCAAAAAGCTTGGCCTTCTCCTCCTGCGCCTGCTCCTAGTCCTGTTCCATCACGTCTGCTGCTGCTGGGTTAGCATTTCCAGTCCCTGTTTATTGAACCTCTCATCTGTATTACATTTATGACTGCATGGCGGCAAAAAGCATTGCTATATCCGCACGCTTTTTGTCCTCATGCAAGGCCTGGGTTGCGTCTCAAAAAGCGTGGCCTTCTCCTCCTGCGCCTGCTCCTGTTCCATCACGTCTGCTGCTGCTGCTGGGTTAGCGTTGCCGCTCCCTGTCTATGGAACCTCTTATCTTTATTACATTTATGACTGCATGGCGGTACAAAGCATGCTATCCGCACGCTTCTTGCCCTCATGCAAGGCCTGGGTTGTTGTGTCTCACAAAGCGTGGCCTTCTCCTCCTGCACCTGCTCCTGTTCCATCACGTCTGCTGCTGCTGCTGCTGCTGCTGGGTTAGCGTTGCCGGTCCCTGTTTATGGAACCTCTTATCTTTATTACATTTATGACTGCATGGCGGTACAAAGCATGCTATCCGCACGCTTCTTGCCCTCATGCAAGGCCGGGGTTGTTGTGTCTCACAAAGCGTGGCCTTCTCCTCCTGCGCCTCCTCCTGTTCCATCACGTGTGCTGCTGCTGGGTTAGCGTTACCGGTCCCTTTTCCTGGAACCTCTTATATGTATTACATTTATGACTGCATGCCGACAAAAAACATGTTACCTGTGCAAAGAAAACAGACATTTCCCGCATTTAAAAGACAGTTTTCCCTTTGAAACTTTAAAATCGATTTTCTCAAAAACTATAAGCTCTTTTTGCAAATTTTTTTTTCCTCTTGTACCCACTCCCAAGGTGCACATACCCTGTAAATTTGGGGTATGTAGCATGTAAGGAGGCTTTACAAACCACAAAAGTTCGGGTCCCCATTGACTTCCATTATGTTCGGAGTTCGGGTCGAACACCCGAACATCGCGGCCATGTTCGGCCTGTTCGGCCCGAACCCGAACATCTAGATGTTCGCCCAACACTACTCTGTAATGCCTCATAAATGTGTTTAGAGAGCTCCAATTTGCTGCCTGGCAAATTTTCTCTGGTGACACTTTTGCAAAAGCTGCCCAGGAGGCAGCCATGCCCCTAGTTGAGTGGGCACGGACCTGCTCTGGTGGCACTAATCCACTCATTTTGTAAGCCTCCTGGATAGTCTTAACTAGCCAGTTTGCTATTGTTCTAGATGATGCTGAAAGTCCTTTTCTATATCCTGATGGAATTATAAAAAGTCTCTCCGATTTCCTGATAGCTGCCGTTCTTGAAATATACTCTTTCAAGACGGTGCCCACATCTAACGGATGAGGGGATGTTCTATCCTCCTGCCAGAAAGTAGGTAAAGTCCAGTCCTGGTTAAAATGATACAGGGATGCAACTTTTGGAACGAAGTGCTGAATTGGCCTAAGGACCACCCTGTCTGGAAAGAATGTTAAAGATGGTTCTTCTATACCTAAGGCCTGGAGTTCTGACACCCGCCTAGCCGATGAGATAGCCACTAGGAATACAGCTTTGTAAGATAGATGTAATAAATCACAGTCTACTAGTGGTGTGAATGGTGGCTCTGCTAGAACCTTCAGCACAAGAGGTAGATCCCATTTAGGGAAAATCGTCTTTGTGGGGGGCCTTTGTTTCATTACCCCTCGAAGGAACTGTATAACTAAGGGGTGCAGGGCCCACCTAAAGTCGGTGAGTGCAGATAAAGCCGAGACCTGAACTTTTAAAGTGTGATAGCCCAGGCCTTTATCCACACCTGTCTGTAGGAACTGTAGTACCTCCTTTACCTTTGGTTTAAATGGATCGAGTTGTAGTTGATTCATGAAGGGTATAAATTTCTCCCAGATGTTCTGATAGGATAATCTAGTTGACGGCTTCCTGGCCTTCAATATTGTGTCAATAACTGATTCTGTGAAGCCTAGGGTTTCAAGTTTCTCCCTTTTAATGTCCACACTGTTAACTCCAGTCTGCCTGGATCTGGATGCATGATCGGACCTTGGTGTAGAAGGTCTTGGCATTGCGGCAATCTCAGAGGTTCCCCTGATTTCAAATGCCATAGTAGCGGGAACCAAGGCCTCCTCGGCCAGAAGGGAATTCCTGCTATCAGCGTGACTGACTCTCTCATTAACCTTAGAAGCAGGCGGTGGATCAACGGGATTGGGGGAAACACATATCCCACTTTGAAATTCCAGTCCGCTAATAGAGCATCCGTCGCTATTGCCTCTCTGGACTGCCATCTGGACATAAAGGTCTTGCATTTTGTGTTTTTTGATGTCGCCATTAAATCCACCTCCGGCATAGCTATCCGACTGCAGATCATCTGAAAGATGTTGTCGTTGAGGGTCCACTCGTTGTTGTCTAAACGGTTTCTGCTGAGGTAGTCTGCCTCCGTGTTCTCCGGACCCGGAATATAGGTTGCTGAAAGGCTTAGGAGATAGTTCTCTGCTAGATTGAATATTGGAGCCACTTCCTGAAGAAGAGTCCTGGATCTTGTTCCGCCCTGTTTGGATACGTATGCCACCGCTGTACGGTTGTCCATGCGTAGTAACACTCGCTTGTCTCTGAGGAAGGGCTTGAATTTCTGAAGGACTAGATATGCTGCCCTGATCTCCAGGATGTTGGCCGGGAGAGTCGAATCTTTCTGTTTCCAGACCCCTTGTACAACCTGTCCTAACAGGTGCCCTCCCCAACCTAACTGACTGGCATCTGTAGTCACTATGATTGGAGACGGTTGGCAAATTAGTAACGGGGTCGACAGATTCGCCCTTTCTGTCCACCAAAGCAGACTGTTCCTCATCTGATGCGTTATTAATATATCCTGTGTTAATCTCCTGCTGTACCACTGATTCAGGAATCCTGTTTGCCATTCTCTGCAGTGCCATTGGGCCCATCTGACCATTGGGATTGTCGAGGTCATTGACCCGAGAAGACTTAAACACTGTGTCGCTGTTGTTGTTGATAAACATATCATATTGCGTACCTTTAGAATGAGTCTTTCTTGCTTCTCTGGCGGAAGGCTTATGATATTTGCCTGAGTCTGGAACAAAGCACCTAAAAATACGATCTGTTTTGTTGGTGTTAGCTGACTCTTCCTGGCATTGATCTTCCAACCGAACATCTCCAAATGATGTAGCAAAATTTGCCTCTGTAACAGTAGCTGTTGCCTGTCCTGGCCCAACAGTAGTAAATCGTCGAGGTAGTGGAATAACCTGAGTCCCTTTATTCGTAGAACTTCTACCAACGACAATAGGATCTTTGAGAAAGTTCTCGGTGCGGTACAGATGCCAAATGGCAGGCAACGGAATTGAAAGTGGCGGTTTCCGACCGCAAACCTCAGGAACTTCTGGTAGTGGGTATGAATCATGACGTGAAGATAGGCGTCCTCTAGGTCTATCGAGAGGGCCCAGTAGTTCTTCATGATTACATTTGTGATAGTTTGTAGGGTCTCCATTTTGTATTTTTTCAGACTGATATGTCTGTTCAATCTTCGTAGGTCCATTACCGGACGTAAATCTCCTGATTTCTTCTTTACAAAGAACAGGGGTGAGTAGACACCCCTGCCCCTTTCTTTTTGAGGAACCTGTATGATTGCTTTCTTGTCCAGTAGCTCCTGAATGTAGTCCATCAAGACCTTTCTTTTCTCCTGAGATCCTGGAATTTTTGTGACTCTGAACATCTGTGGGGGTCTTGTTGTAAACCTCCACCGATGCCCTATCTTTATTGTCTGTATGACCCAAGGATCCTTGATGCCCTCCGCCCAGACATCCCCAAAGGCCTGAAGTCTCCCGCCAACTGGAGATGTCAGGGCGGTCTGAACATCAAAACGACTTCTGCTGGTTGGAACCCTGGCTGGTCTTTTTTTGCTTATTGAGTCTTTGCAGAGTTGATTGCGAGCTTTGCCAGTTCCGTCTAAAGCCTCCAGTTGGCCTGTAACCTGTAGTGGATCTAAATCTGCTTTGCTGATAAGTAGGTCTCTGTGTGTGGTTCGGCTTTCTGCCCTTGCGATCTTGGGGAATCATCCCTGACCTTCCTCCTGTTATCCTCTTGATGGCAGTCTCTAGTTCTTGGCCGAACAGATTCTTTCCGTCATAAGGAATCTTGCACCAGTCCTGTCTAGATACCTGATCGGCAGACCAGTGCTTCAGCCATAGGGCCCGTTTAGAAACCACAGAATGTAGCATTGATCTGGAGGAACACCGGAGAACGTCAACCGCTGCTTCGCCGATAAAATCGGCAGTAAGCTTAAAGTCATCCAATGCTGCAATAATTACTTCTCTATCTGTGTCAGCTCTTAAGGCATCCTCAATGTTCTGAGTCCAGCCTCTTAAGGCCTCAGCCACTGCCGTGAGCGCGACCGCTGTCTTGCAGGCACCCCCTGAAGATAAATAAGACTTTTTAAGTTCTGAGTCTATTTTCCTTTCTAATGGATCCGTGAATGACACAGAGTTTTCACGTGGTAATGTTACATGTCTGGCTAAGGACATGATGGATGCGTCCACTCTGGGGGCTTCATCTAATACAGCCGTTTTGTCTTCCTCTAGCGGGTATAGTTTGTTCAACTTATTTGCTAAAGACGGCTTCTTATCAACCTTTTTCCATTCTTCTAAAATAATATCATTAATATTATTTATAAACGGGAAAGTCTTAATGCTCTTATTAAGATGCGAGTAATATTCCTTCTGTGCTTGTGCAGAGGTACTTGGGGCCTCCTCGTCTTGCCATTCCATGGCATCTCTTACTGATTTAATGTACGGTTGTACTAAACTAAAGTCAAATCCAACCGGTGGTTGGTCCGGCTCAGCTTCCACATTAGTTGGTATGGCGGTATGTGTACCCGTATCCATATTCTGAGTACTTGGATGAGAGGGTAAGGTAGCTATATACTGGTTCATGGACTCCTGAACTGCTTGTTTAATCATATGAGCAATGTCCATTGGTCGTTCGGGTTCCCTTGCCATAGAGTCAAAGCATGCCTTGCATACTAGCTTGCCAGTCATGACTCTACTGCCACAGGCCCAGCATTTCTTCCTAGAAGGTGAAGGTGACATTCTACGTCTAGGTGATCCAAGTTTTTCCCCTCCTTTTGAAGAAGAGCGTCTACTGGATCGGGAACGAGAACGAGAGCGGGATCTAGAGGACGATCTTCTCCTTGGGGTAGATTTCCTCCTGGGAGAATATCCCTCAGATTGACCTCTGTAAGGCTCCGCCTGGTCTAAGCCCCGCACTTGCTCCTGAATCAGGCTGTAACATAAATAAACAGCCTATTAGTAAGCACTCTTTTACAAATTAAACAAGACAGGCCACTTACTACCTGCTTCCTACCTCAGGCCATCCAACTGGTCACTATCAGGCAAGGACTCCATTGTACAGCAATCCTGCCGCAAAACACAGAGCATACAATTAGTTTGCTCGGTATAAACAAAATGCATGCCCCTCCAGCGCTCCCCATCAAAACTTTTCCTTACCCTTAGAATGAATTATTGCTTCCAAGAGGTCTGTACACTGTCTGCGCTGCACTCCGGACAGAAGCCAGGCAGTACTGACAGCCAGCTCTTTAAATATCCTACCTCCGCTCCCTCAACCAATGAGGAGCGAAGGGGGAGGCGTCCCACTCGGCAGCTGCCCAGTGACCAATCCAGTCACCGCCGCCGGCGGCGGCGGAAATGACGTCACAGAGCACGGAAGTCCGGATGGAACGCACGCCAGAGCGTGGATCCTAGCAGGGAAGAGCGCCAGCGAGCCGCAAATCAACCTCAAAGAGGTAAGGAGTCAGCCACAGCGGCGCATTGCGCCATGCCTACAATAAACTTGTAGTGTACAGTAGTGTTTGGGTGCATTGCAGCCCGCACTAACCTCACACCATGGCCAGAAATGGTGTACTTCGCCAGCCAGCGCCATTTAGTTGCTGGCAGGGAACCTCAGCAGGAGAGGCTCAACCTGCTGGTATGGTAGGAAGCAGGATCTAGGTAACAACTTCTGTCTTCTCTTGCACCGGTCCAGGGGTGAGGTGATTACGAGGACAAAAGACTGGGGAGGGACGCTCTAGGGATTTAATTTATTCACTATTGGTCCTATGGGGTGAAGTGGGCGGGACTTAACCCTATCGTGCTGCCATGGAGACATATGGAAACACAGTTCACTGAGAAAATGTAAACTGCAGCAATTCTTACACTATTAATGGTAGGGTTCTCAAACTTTGCACAGTTGGTCACTGGGTGACTGAGATTAATATTCAGAAAAGTGGGTGGAGCCTACAAAAGCCAATCAAAATCCACCTATTAATCTTTAAGGGGAATATTTAATTGATGCCATTCTTGCACTGTTAATGGCACAAGCCTCTTGCACTGTTAATCACCTGTACCTGGTACAGTTGGCCATTGGGTGATTGGGGTTCAAATTCAGAAAAGGGGTGGAGCCACAGCCAATCAGATTTATTTTATTTCAATGCAAATTATTGATGCCAAAGACCGCAAAGCTCACAAACTTGGTCATTAAGTAATTTTGTGTTAGGGTTAGAAAAAGTGGGCGGAGCCAACACCAGCCAAATACATACCTGGGCAATGCCAAGTCACCAGTGGGCAGAGACAAACACAAATTTCACTGGGAAAATGTAAACTGCAGCCCTTCTTACACTATTAATTGTAGGGTTCTAAAACTTTGCACAGTTGGTCACTGGGTGACTGGGATTAATATTCAGAAAAGTGGGTGGAGCCTACAAAAACCAATCACAATTCACCTATTGATTTTCAAGGCAAATATTTAATTGCTGCTATTTTTGCACTGTTAATGGCACAAGCCTCAAACCTGGTACAGTTGATCATTGGGTGACTGGGGTTAAATATTTAGAAAAGGGGTGGGGCCACAAACAGCGAATCAGATGTGTTTCATTTCAATGAAAATTATTCATGCCAAAGACCACAAATCTCACAAACTTGGTCATTGACTATTGACAATTGTGTGTTAGGGTTAGAAAAAGTGACCACAGCCAACAGCAGCCAAATACATACCCGGGAAACATTAGGACATCAGTGGGTGGAGAAAAATACAAATTTCACTGCTAGAATGTAAACTGAAATTTGGCACACACATAGTACATTACCTGGAATAAAGTATAGGATACTTTTTATTCCCATAACCAAAAAGGGGGCGGAGACAAATACAAATTGCACTGAAAATGTAAACTGCAGTCATTCTTACACTGTTACACTGGAGGTGTGTTTAGCTTCTAAGTGCACAATGGTTAATTTGCATATATTCAGCAGTGATGCACTGGGAGACATCTCAAGCTCACTCCAACCTGAATTATCGCAAATTCTTTCTGTTTTAACCCTCCTGGCGGTTTGACAAAATCCGCCAGGGGGCAGCAAATACGTTTTTTTTTTGTTTTTTTTCATGTAGCGAGACGAGGTCTCGCTACATGATAGCCGCTGCTCAGCGGCATCCCCCCAGCCCCTCCGATCGCCGCCGGCGATCGGAGATCAAGAGATTCCGTTCAAAGAACGGGATCTCTTGGAGGGCTTCCCCCGTCGCCATGGCGACGGGTAGCGGCAGATCGGCGGGTAGCGGCGGTGATCGGACACTGCACGCAGCTAGCAAAGTGCTAGCTGCGTGCAGCAAAAAAAAATTATGCAAATCGGCCCAGCGGGGCCTGAGCGGTGCCTCCCGGTGGCATAGCCCGAGCTCAGCTCGGGCTTACCGCCAGGAGGGTTAAGGAAGCAAACTTTTGTTTTTCTTAACATCTTAGTAAGGGGGCTTTTAGGACCATTGTAGTCCCTTACACACTCCAATGAGTTCTGGGTCACCATGAGCTTGCTGGTTAGTCTGTACCTCTCGGTGTTACAAGCCCTACTGCATAGAGCCAAATTAATCCACACCATGCACTGATGAGGATCCCAAACATCTCGGCCTTTTGGCTGCGATCAGGGGTAAAACCTTGGTTGTGGTCGGAAGGGCTTAGCGAGAGGACCTCCTTTTGGGGGTCCTAGGAAAATCAGAGAGGCGAAGGAGGGAGCCATGGCGGACTGGCGGAATTTGCACAGCTCCATAAAGGTGGAGGTTGCTAGAGACCAGATCGGGAGTGTCAGCCTGAGAGATGTGGTGTCGGATGTGATGTTCAAGATATTCAATGTCCAGGTAACGGATCTACATTCGGTTCAAGATTTTGTTCATTTGGGTTTATTTTGTTTTACGTTTCATTCCGAGGAAACCTGCATTGCTGTGTATGAAAACTGGAAATTTAAAGCTTTCTCAGCAGACTATGCCATCCTGAGGAAGATGTCGGTGGAACTTTGCTTTGATCCTGGAGTGAAGGAACTTACTGTACACTGCTACAACCCCTACATGGAGGAGTATGTGGTGAGGACTTTTCTTTTGAGATTTTGTTCTGAAGTCAGCGAGGCTCAGAGGCTGTACAACCCATATGGTTGCTACAGGAGCAAGCTGAAATACAAAGTTAAATTGCTTCCAGATGCAGATGGCTATGGCGGCACGGTGCACCCCCCAGCTTCCTTCCATGTGGCTGGGGAGAGATGTACCATTTACTATCAGGGGCAGCCTAAGTACTGTAGGGGGTGTTTTGAGTACGGGCACATAAGATCAGAGTGCCCCAATAAGATGTGTTGCCGGATATGTAAGGAGAGGGGCCACCAGGCGTCTGCGTGCCCTGCACCCCGAGTGTGTGATCTGTGCGGGGTGGAGGGTCACATGGCCAAGAACTGTACCAAGAACAAGGGACGCAGACTGTTCTCTTATGCTGGGGCTGTGAAGGGGGAGGTGGGAGGTTTGTTTGCTGGGTGGGCGGAGAAGACTCCGTTTTCTGTTTGTGTTATTGACCATACTGTACCAGATACTGTTGTTACTAATGTTGCGGAGGAGCGGAGGGAGGTGTCCGGGCCGGTGGCAGAGGAGGGCGGAGGTTCTGCCGGCTTGGCGTCTCACGTGACTGCTGAAGAGAGTGGTGGGCGTGGTCAGGAGAGCGGGGCTGCAGCGAATGTGGAGGTGTCTGTGGAGCGTGGGGAGGTGACTGGTGTGGGTGCTGAGAGTGGTGACGTCAGTGAGGTGGTCCCGCTCTCGGCGTCTCTGGATACTGTTGCCGATGTGATTGGGGAGTTGGAGGAGTTGCTGGATGATGCGGCTGTGATGGATGTGACGCTGGGTGGTGAGGAGGCGGATGTTGGGCTGCTGAATGTGGACAGTGAGGAGGGTGATGTGTCCAGTGAGGAGGATGGCCGTCGGGAGACTGGTGAGAGTGATGAGCGTGCGGCGGAGGTGACAGCGGCTGTGATTGCGGAGGTGACTGGTGTGGGAGTGGCTGGAGTGATTGTGGGAGTGGCTGGTGAGAGTCCGTGCAGCCAGGCGGATCTGTTTGCGGAAGATGGGAATGTGACGGCTGAGGAGTCTGTGGGTGATGATTCTTGTGTCCGGGCTGTGGAGCGAATGGAGGAGGAGACTCGTGGAGAGAGAGTGAGCGGAGCTGCACCGGCAGATGGTGACGTGTCTGGGGAGGAGGAGCCGGTGGGTGACGCTACCTGTGTGCAAGCCGTGTTGCGGGAGGAGGAGGCCCGGGCACGGAAAGCGGCTGTGCAGAGTGGGTCCGGTGTTGGGAAGACTGCGGAGGTGATTGCGGGGGTGAGTGAGGGGCAGGGGGCCACCCAGGAGCGGGGGAGACGGCGGGAGGAGGCGGGTCAGCCAGAGAGGAGGGAGGAGTCAGTATGCAAAGGCAAAGTGAGCAGTGGGATGGGCAGCGGGAAGGTGCAGAGTAGCCGGGCTGGGAGTAGTAGTTCCTCAGGAGTGGGGGGTGTGGCCAAGGCACAGAAGAAGCAGAGTGCGGTTTTGCTGCCGAAGGTGGTAGGTTCTGAGAAAAAGGGTGAGGTAAAGGAGGCACGGGGGGGAGAGGAGCGCATAGATTGGGGTGCAGAGATGGATAAAAAGGAGGAGCAGGATAAGATGGAGTGGGAGGAACAGAAGTCAAGGATGAGGCATGGAGGGAGGGGGAGGTTGAGGAAGGAGGAGGAGAAAAGCAGAGTAGGAGGGGGTAAGAAGCTGAAGTTGGGGGTAGTGATGGGCGAACACCTGGATGTTCGGGTTCGGGAAAGTTCGCCGAACATGGCCGAGATGTTCGGCATGTTCGGGCCGAACCCCGAACTTTCCGAACATCCAGCTTTTGGGGGCCATATGGGGTCGCAGGCATAAGGGGGGAGCATGCCCCGATCGCGGGGGGGGTCGGAAATTCCCCCCACCCCCTCCGCTAGCGCTCCCCCCTCTGCCCGCTTCCCCATTCAAAAGTTTAAGCAAAGTACCTGTAGTGGATGGCCTGGCAGTGGGCGGCACTGTGGAGTGAAGAGGAGGAGTCCGGAGAGTGACGAGTTGAGGGAGGCCGGGCAGCGGGCGTGAGGTCAGAGAAAGGGCGGAAGTACCACAAGGGTACTTCCGCTGAACCGCCCGCTGCCCGGCCTCCCTCAACTCGTCACTCTCCGGACTCCTCCTCCTCACTCCACAGTGCCGCCCACTGCCAGGCCATCCACTACAGGTACTTTGCTTAAACTTTTGAATGGGGAAGCGGGCAGAGGGGGGAGCGCTAGCGGAGGGGGTGGGGGGAATTTCCGACCCCCCCCGCGATCGGGACATGCTCCCCCCTTATGCCTGCGACCCCATAGGGGGGCAGTATTCGGCCGAACAGGGCCCTGTTCGGCCGAACAGGGGCCCTGTTCGGCCCTGTTCGGCGGCCATTAGAAGTTCGGGGCGAACCCGAACTTAAAAGGCCGAACACCATCAGGTGTTCGGCCGAACGCGAACATCACCCGAACAGGGTGATGTTCTGCAGAACCCGAACAGTGGCGAACACTGTTCGCCCAACACTAGTTGGGGGTAGGGAGTGCTCCAGAGGTGCCCCTGTCACCTAATCCGTATGTTGTACTGGAAGATTCGGATGATGAGATGGAAGTTCAGGTGGAAGATGCTGGGCAGCCGGACAGCCCTGCTCCGCAACCCAGGAGATGTGTTGCAGCGTCTGGGAGAGAAGGAGGTGATCAGACTGTGTTATTGGAACATAGTATACCCAATGTGCGGCTTGAAAGGCAGTATTATGAGCCACTTGAGAGGGACTGTGTGATACAAACTAGAAGTTGTGTTAAAGAGATTGTGAAGGTGGTGGAAGAGACGAATAAGTTGTGGAATAGTATGTCGGATAATGTTGCTTTACGCATAATGATTGTAATAAGAGAGATGCTTGGAGAAGATACTGCTATAACAGCGAGGAGGTATGGTTTTCCATTGTGGCTTGTAAGAAGGATGCAGGTGTATCATTATAATTTGTCAGATTATCGTCAGGATGATATGACTGTGAGGATAATGGGGTATTATGTGTCTAAACAGGAAAGAGTGTGGGGAAAATTAATTTCTGGAGAATATTGATTTTTTATGACCTAAGAAAAAGTTTAAAAAAATAAACGCCATATGATGATTGGACTGATTCCTCTTTTAAGGGGCATTTATGTCTCTATGGAGAGATTAAGACTAATCTGAGGTAAAAAAAAAAAAAATCCAAAACAGTCTGCATGCATGTTGGATTATTATGGCTCTGTACAAATTAACAAACTGACACATCATTGCATTTCTGCAGTTCTGGAGGTGTGTTTAGCTTTTAAGGGTAACAATGGTTAATTTGCATATATTCAACAGTGATGTACTGGGAGACATTTTAAGCTCACTCCAACCTGAATTATCGCAAATACTTTCTGTTTTAAGAAAGCAAACTTTTGTTTTTCTTACTCTGTCAATGGCAGGTTTCTTAAACTTTGCACAGTTAGTCACTGGGTGAATGGGATTAATATTCAGAAAAGTGGGTGGAGCCTACAAAAGCTAATCAAAATTCACCTATTGATTTTCAAAGGAGTGGAGCCACAGCCAATTAGATTAATTTCATTTCAATGCCAATTATTGATGCCAAAGACCGCAAAGCTCACAAACTAGATCATCCTTGAGTAATTGTGTGTTAGGATTAGAACAAGTGGGCAGAGGTAACACTAGCCAATTACATACCCGGGCAACGCCGGGCGACCAGCTAGTGTGTTTATAAATTGGTGACTTTTCAAATTTGGCCAAATGTGGCCAAATGTGTTTGAATTTTTAGTGATGCTTTGGGATTGGAATATGTTACATAGTTTGAAAAAAGACATCTGCCAATCGAGTTACACCAGAAAATATGGTACAACAGTGGCCAGCACCTTCACATAGCTCAGTTGATCTAGATTAAGGTGAAAATCCCTTACAAGGCTTGAACCAATTAACCCTAAAAGGGTCCTGGAGTCCTTCCTGGCTCCAAATGCCAATAAATAAAATCCCTGGATCAAAACTGCTGGGGATTACGTAGTAATTATAGCCATGGATGCCCTTCACTGCCATAACTACTTCCTGTGGTAGGATATTTCATATTTTAATCACTCTTTGGCTGGGTTCACAGTGGTCAGTTGCAGAATGAATGCATGCAGTAAAATGTGAGTGAACTGCAATGGGAACTGGACATTGACTTTAATGCAAAGCTTGCAGTGAGCTAGAATAATGCGATCTGTTGCTGTGAACAGGCTCATAAAATTATATGGGCAGTGAGGTGACATGCAAAATTAATCTGCAAACTGCAATTACAACTGAGCACTGTGAACTAGGCCTCAGTGTATACGCTTTGAGTCCTATGGGAGAAAAGCGCTTTACAAATGTTATTGTATTGTATTGTACAACCCTTTCCTAAATAAATTACATGTGTAAATGTGTAAACTATGCCCCCTTGTACTTTGCACAAGCCAAAGGACTAAAAGCTAAGCTTTTATATTGTCCAATGCTTTTTGCAGATCTCCTCTAAGGCTCATTTCTCTACATTAACCATTTTGGGACCGGCCGTCTAGCCCCCCTTAAAGAGAACCAGAGACAAAGCACCCTCAAGTATTTTATTACATTTATCAGTGGGAACATGACAGTAAACACCTATCATGCTTTTAGTTTTATTCTTCTCAGTCTAATCTATCTGTTATCAGCTGTGATAACAATCCACCGACTGATTCAGTCTAGGTTTGACCTGGAATCATTATAGCTGAGTCACTCTTCTGTGGAGTCTTTTCAAGCCCAAGCCTGCCACCTCCTGGCTTAGATTTCCTACTCAGAGCTGTTGACATGGGAGGGGCTGCTGCTGCCGAGAAAGAATCTCTGAAACAGACAAGTGTATCTGTGTGCACTGTGCAGCCAGTCATTATCTACTGTATGCAGTTTCATTTCTATGAGAGACACTTTCTACAGGCAGCCACACAGCATGCCAGAATAATAAAGTTGAAAGCACACAGATGAAAGCCTGCTGCAGCCCTGCTTGTCTATAGTCTCATAGAGGCTAGACAGCACATACAGAACAGCTTATAACCCGGCGGCCATATTGGATATTTCCTGGAGCAATAATAGATAAAAAAACACTCA
This sequence comes from Hyperolius riggenbachi, assembly GCF_040937935.1. NCBI lineage: Eukaryota > Metazoa > Chordata > Amphibia > Anura > Hyperoliidae > Hyperolius > Hyperolius riggenbachi. Next base: position 118,475,677 of record NC_090646.1, on the reverse strand, counting down.
AAAAGGCACACCAGAGTGGCGAAATTATCAGGTAGAGCATTTATTCTTTACAAGCTATCGACCGATAAGCTTATTTTGTGTGAACCGTTCATCTCTGGTTCCCTTTAAGGACCAGGCATTTTGCGGTGGGTGTGCGCGCGTTTGGAGGGATCAGGCGGCCTGATCCCCTCTGTGGCTGGCTGGGCAGTGTCCCCCCATGGTGGCAGGTGTCCCCCCTTTCGCCAGCAGCCATCGCTCACCTTCCAGGCTCCAGCGATGAGCCGCAGTAGCCCCCTCTTCTCCGGCCGGCATATCTCCTCCTAATGCCGCTCAGTTGCGGGTCGCGGCTTGATGACGTCATCAAGCCTGGACCCGGAACTGAGTGGCATTAGGAGTGAAGATGACGGCCAGAGAAGAGGGGGTGCTGATCGTCGCTGGAATGGCAGGGAGGTGAGTGGATCCTCTTCTCCCCCCCACCCCCCCCCCCCCCACCCCCCGCCACCACTGTCAAAGTGATCACTATGATCCGCTGGCGATTCTTTTGTTCACGTGATCAGCAGCCATACGCGATGGCTGCTGATCACTGAGGAGAGATGTCAGCTGTCATATGACGGCTTAATCTCTCCCTCCGGGTGCGCACGATAGTGTCAGGAGAGGAAACGGCGGGCCGGGGTAGATTCTATGCCGCGTCAGGCTAGAACAGTCACAAGTGCGGCGTAGAATCTAATGCAGGGTGTCCGGAAAAGGTTAAATAACCCCATTTTAACTGCCCTTTCCTGGTAAGTGAAACCTTCCAACCCTATGATCAATTTTGTTGCTTACCTTTGCACTTGCTCTAAAACTGCAATGTCCCCCAGTAGCCTGTTATCAAAGATTCATTTTGGGGTAGATGGGAATGGTTGGTTAGGACAATCCTATTTTCTAACATTCTTAATTTAAATTCTTAACTGAGTGGCAAAATTATTCTGTAAAACTTTTAAAATGTTTCTTACAATGGTGTTTGCCTTTCTATAATTTCTAGTAGTTTTTAAAATAGTAGATGGTAATAGACATTGTAGTGAACATTTCTATTCTTTTTTTTTTTTTTTTTTTTTGCTTTTCAAAGGATTTGGTCTCCTTGGCAACTATGCACTAAAAGCTTCACTTATTTTTTGTCCCCATGGTTTACTAGTAAGATTGTATTTTTCCTGAGATTTTTTTTCCCTTAATGGATTAATTAAATATGTACTGCCACGAAATGCAGAACCAATAAATATCTTTATGGGAAAGTACTTTAACTTTATTTCTCATCAATCTTTATTTAGATGTTATATTATATAAAAGAAAATCAATTTGAAAAGTAAAGTATGATGTAGTGCATTTTTATGATTTTTAGCATAGCCAGGTTTGCAGCAACATGTTTTCACAAGTAAGTTTAACCTTCCTGCTTGATGTCATTATTGGGTGTTCATCATGTGGCAAGTTACCCATTTAAGGCCTCCTTTCCACAGACGGTTGAGCTGTGTGCTCAGCAAGCAGTTACCAGGCAGTTATCATGCAGCTACCAGGCAGTAGTGAGCAGTAACCAGGCAGCTGTGAGCAGTTGAGAGAGTTTGAGAGGCATTTCACTGCCTATCAACAGTCCATGGAAAGGAGGCCTAACTTTAATGTTTTGCACTAGTCTGTTTTTAATATATGCAGACCAGTCAGTGCTGTGCAGAATCTAACCTCATTATCTAATGATCATATTATGGTTCGGGATATATTTTTTAAATCTCCTATGTGGTTACCCTAAGCCTGGCTCAGGTAGGAAAAAAAGGATGTTAGCTGTAATCATCCCGAGCCGATCATGGTTGCCATGAGGTATATGCAGAGTAGAGTTGTTGTGAACCTCCGATTTTGGTTTGTGAACCTCGAACATGCGAAAAAAGTTCACGAACATGCAAACTTTTTGAACTGTTATAGACTTCAATGAGCAGGCGAACTTTCAAAATTACAAACACTAATTGTGGCCACTAAAGTGATGGAAAAGATGTTTCAAGGGGTCTAACACCTATAGGGGGGCATGGCAGAGAGGGATACATGCCAAAAGTCCGGGGGAAAAATCCGGATTTGACGCGCAGCAGGGTTTAAAGGCATAAATCACATTTTATTGCTAAATTGGAGGCCTAAAGTGCTTTAAAACATCTTGCATGTGTATACATCAATCAGGTAGTGTAATTAGTGTACTGCTTCACACTGACAGACCAAACTCACTGTGTAATGCACCACAAACAGCTTTTTGTGTTGTGATGGCCGTGCTGGACTGGTGCGCACCATGGGGAGAGTGCAGGCGATGGCGGTTTTCAAGCCCATATGGTCGGGCTGAGGTAGCTCAATGACATAACAACAGTGACTAAGTGTCCAGCTGATCGAATTTGGTCTGTCCACAATGAAGCAATGACCTTATTATCTTCTTGGGTCGGGTGTGCCCCCCAATCCCAACACAATAATTTAGCCGGTCATTGCTTCATTGTGATATGCAAGCCACATCACCACGGCGCGGCAATGATCATAAAGGGGAATTGACACATGTACATGCCTTTTGTTTTGTTGTTGCAGCCCCAGTGCAATATTAGGCAGGCATGTACACGCACCAGAAAAATTATTATTCTTTTGGTTCAGGAATCCACCTGGAGTCCTGGACCCTGTTGGTGGTGGCGGAGAAGGCGGTCAAGTGACCTGCAGGCAGAGATGTTGTGTGGGGACTGACTTAGTCTTGGGGCAGGCAGTCACATGGCGTGCAGGCACAGATGCTGTGTGTGTAGGGACTGACTTAGTCTTTGGGCAGGCAGTAGCCCCCCGGGATCCATGCCTCATTAATTTTAATAAACATGAGGTAATGAACACTTTTTTGACCTAGGCGACTTCTCTTCTCACTGACAATGCCTCCAGCTTTGCTGAAGATCCTTTCTAGGATGCTTGAGGCAGGGCAAGCCAGAAGTTGGATGGCAAATTGTGAAAGCTCTGGCTACAGGTCAAGCCTGCGCACCCGGTTGTCCAGGGGTTCATCGCTGCTCAGACTGTCGATGGTTCTTTCTCTACCATTGTCAAAGAAAGGGTATGACCGGAGAATCAGGGTTCGATTCCGGTCCGGAGTGGGAGCCTGAGAAATGGCTACCACCACACATCCAAGGAAGGCAGCAGGCACAGCACGCAAGTCCCAACTCGGGGAGGTAGTGACAAAAAATAACAATACAGGACTCTTTCAAGGCCCCGTATAATGATGAGTACACTTGAAATCCTTTAACGGGAATCTGTTATGGAGGGCAAGTCTGCCATTCATTCAACTGTGTGGTCAACTTTCTTTGGTACTTTCTGCACCATGGTGCCCACGGGTAATGGCCAGGGAATCAGGGTTCGATTCTGGTTCGGAGTGGGAGCATGAGAAACGGCTACCACCACACATCCAAGGAAGGACCCAATGTGCTATATAAGTAATGTACCTGCCTTGACCGTGCTTTGCAGACCAGGCATCTGTGGTCAGATGGACCCTTGACCAAATGATGTGTGCCAGAGAGATGACACCACTTGCCTTTAACGAGAATCTGTTATGGAGGGCAAGTCTGCCATCCATTCAAGTGAAAGGTATGCACTTACTACCAGGTATAATACAATGTGCAGTGACAGATGCAGTGAAAGGTATTCAGTGACTGCTGGTATAACAATGTGCAGTGAACAGGTATGCAGTGACTAGTATATAAAACTGCATGCTGTCACGCAGGTGCAGTAAACAGGTATGCATGGACTGGTGTCAATACAACATGCAGCTGTCACACACACAGGTGCAGTGAACAGGGATGCACGGACTAGTATTACAAATGTGCAGCTGTCTCACACTCACAGGTACAGTGAATAGATATGCAGTGACTGGTATACAAAACTGCATGCTGTCACACAGGTGCAGTGAAAAGGCTGCAGTGACTGCTGGTACAACAATGTGCGGTTACACAGGTGCAGTGAAAAGGTAACTGCTGGTACAACAATGTGCGGTTACACAGGTGCAGTGAAAAGGTGACTGCTGGTACAACAATGTGTGGTTACACATGTGCAGTGAATAGGTTGCAGTGACTGCTGGTACAACAATGTGCGGTTACACAGGTGCAGTGAAATGGTTGTGAGATCTGTTGATGGTGCCACCAGAGTGGAAACATTTTTAATGAATTTACTATAGTAATTGGCAAAACCCAAAAAGCGTTGCAATTCCTTAAGGTCTCCCGGCTGTGGCCACTCCAAAACTACAGACACTTTCTTTTTGTCCATAGACAAACCAGAGTCTGAAATCACATATATCAAGAAAGGTACCTCAGTAACCTCAAAAATAAATTTTTCTAATTTAGCAAATAAAGAGTTTTTTCGTAATCTCTGAAGGACCTTTTTCACATGATCACGATGTTCTGACAAGGACCTGGAATAAACTAGGATATCATCCAAATAGACCACTACATATTTGCCCAAAACATCTCCAATTCCATCATTGACAAAATCCTGGAAGACGGCTAGGGCATTACAAATGCTGAAGGGCATCACAAGGTATTCATAATGCCCGTCCTGAGTGTTAAACGCCGTCTTCCATTCCTCCCCCTGTCGAATCCTGATCAAATTTTATGCTCCCCTCAGGTCTAACTTACTGAAGATTTTTGCTCCAGACACTAGTGTTGGGCGAACATCTAGATGTTCGGGTTCGGGCCGAACAGGCCGAACATGGCCGCGATGTTCGGGTGTTCGACCCGAACTCCGAACATAATGGAAGTCAATGGGGACCCGAACTTTTGTGCTTTGTAAAGCCTCCTTACATGCTACATACCCCAAATTTACAGGGTATGTGCACCTTGGGAGTGGGTACAAGAGGGAAAAAAATTTAGCAAAAAGAGCTTATAGTTTTTGAGAAAATTGATTGTAAAGTTTCAAAGGAAAAATTGTCTTTTAAATGCTGAAAATGTCATGTTTCTTTGCACAGGTAACATGGTTTTTACCGCCAGGCAGTCATAAATGTAATAAAGAGAAGAGGTTCCATAAACAGGGACCGGTAACGCTAACCCAGCAGCAGCAGCAGCACACGTGATGGAACAGGAGGAGGCGCAGGAGGAGAAGGCCACGCTTTTTGAGACACAACAACCCAGGCCTTGCATGAGGACAAGAAGCGTGCGGATAGCATGCTTTTTACCGCCATGCAGTCATAAATGTAATAAAGATAAGAGGTTCAATAAACAGGGACCGGTAACGCTAACCCAGCAGCAGCAGCAGCACACGTGATGGAACAGGAGCAGGCGCAGGAGGAGAAGGCCATGCTTTTTGAGACACAACAACCCAGGCCTTGCATGAGGACAAAAAGCGTGCGGATATAGCAGCAATGCTTTTTGCCGCCATGCAGTCATAAATGTAATACAGATGAGAGGTTCAATAAACAGGGACCGGAAACGCTAAACCATCCCAGATGTTCATTGGTCATGTTACTTGGTTGGGGTCCTGGAGTGTTGCGTAGTCATTTCCAATCCAGGATTGATTCATTTTAATTTGAGTCAGACGGTCTGCATTTTCTGTGGAGAGGCGGATACGTGAACCTTGCAGGCAACGGCATTCTTCAAGCTTCGGGTTATTTTGCTGACAGCGTGCTCATGCAACTCAGGCACTGCAGAGCGCGCAAAGTGGTAGCGGCTGGGAACCACGTAACGTGGGATGGCCACTGACATCATGCCCTTGAAGCTGTTTGTCTCCACCACTCGATATGGCAGCATTTCGCAGGCCAGAAGCTTGGCTATGCTGGCTCTTACTGCCACGGCCCGGGGGTCATTTGCTGGCAATTTCCTCTTGCGCTCAAACATCTCCGAGACAGACAACTGAACCGTAGGGCTGCACAACGAAGGGCTGTTGGTTGTTGTGTTTGATGAACACTGGGAGACCTCAAGAGCACTACTCCGGAAAGTGACAGTGTCAGCGTCATCTGATTTTTTGGAATGTTTTGAACCACGCAATGGCTGGGCTACTGCTGCTGCTGAGGCGGGTCTGGTGGTGAGTCTGGTGAACCCAAGGGAGGCAGTGTTGCTGGTGGTACCCTGTCCTGCCGCGTTTGCCCACAGAGTGGGATGTTTGGATAGCATGTGGCGGCTCATGCTGGTGGTGGAGAGGTTGTTAATACTTTTCCCCCTGCTCAGGCGGGTCTTGCACACCTTGCAAATCGCCATGGTAACATCCTCAGTGCAGTCTTCAAAGAAAGCCCAGAATTTGGAGCACCTGCCTTGCTGGCGATTTCTGTTTGCGCCTCTTTTGCCTCTCACTTGAACTTCCACGCTTGTGGTGCCTGAAATTGCGCGCCGCCTACCTTGTGGCACAAGGCGAACTCGTGCAGCAGTGGGTTCTTCAACAGACTCATCTGTGCTGCTGCTACGACGGCGATGTTCTCGTTCACAAACAAAATCTGGGTCTATGTCCACATTGTCCATACCCTCCTCTTCCATCTCCTCAAACTCGTCATATGTCATTGTGGGGGGCCGCCGCCGTGGAGTACAGCTCCCCAGCACAACCGTCAGGGGAAACACCTCTTCCCTTGCCCCTCCCTCTTTCACCGGATTTCTTCCTCATTTCACTTATCCTTACAGTACACGCTGACTGGCAGCAGTACAGTGGCAGTACAGAAATGCTATACAGTGGTGGGTGAGCGGTGTACCACTATTGCCAGCAGCGACACAGAGCACAATGCTATACAGTGGCGGGTGAGCGGTGTACTACTGTTCCCAGCAGACAAAGAGTGGCAGTAAACACAATGCTATATAGTGTGGCTGAGCCGTGTACACAGAGTGGCAGTAAACACAATGCTATATAGTCTGCTATATAGTCACCCCGAACGGGGTGATGTTCTGCAGCACCCGAACAGTGGCGAACACTGTTCGCCCAACACTACTGGGAACGCAGATTTTAGTACCTAAACACACGATACAACATGTTTTCCGGGGTCGGACTCTGAGGCACATACAGATGGTCCCGATCATCATCCTCATCATACAACTCTTCTCCTGAGTCTGACCCACCCACCACCTCTGCCACCCCAACATCCCCAGACACAGTCACAGACCCCTCATCGTCCTCAACATTAACTTGGGATGCTGGCCTGAGCCCGACCTCCTCCTCCACATCAGGCCCCATCATCCCCTCAATGGCAGCCCTCATTAATCGCTCTGGCGCCGGACCGATGGACACAACGTTCTCCTCCGGGGAGGGCTGCTGCTGACCACTGGCTGCTGGGGTGGATGTTATAGCTTGCGTGGGGCGTTGGCTGTTGCTGTTGTTGGGAGTGCTGCTCACAGCGGAGGTCTCTGAGGAACTCATGGTGAGCTCATATAGTGGTTGACGGTGAGTGGAGTATTACTGATCCCAGCAATATACACACTGACTGGCAGAGTACGCAATGCTATATAGTCTGGCTGAGCCGTGTACACAGAGTGGCAGTGAACAATGCTATATAGTCTGGCTGAGCGGTGTACACAGAGTGGCAGTACACACAATGCTATATAGTCTGGCTGAGCCATGTACACAGAGTGGCAGTAAACAATGGTATATAGTCTGGCTGAGCGGTGTACACAGAGTGTCAGTAAACAATGGTATATAGTCTGGCTGAGCGGTGTACACAGAGTGTCAGTAAACAATGGTATATAGTCTGGCTGAGCGGTGTACACAGAGTGTCAGTAAACAATGGTATATAGTCTGGCTGAGCGGTGTACACCGAGTGTCAGTAAACAATGGTATATAGTCTGGCTGAGCGGTGTACACAGAGTGTCAGTAAACAATGGTATATAGTCTGGCTGAGCGGTGTACACAGAGTGTCAGTAAACAATGGTATATAGTCTGGCTGAGCGGTGTACACAGAGTGTCAGTAAACAATGGTATATAGTCTGGCTGAGCGGTGTACACAGAGTGGCAGTACACACAATGCTATATAGTCTGGCTGAGCGGTGTACACAGAGTGGCAGTACACACAATGCTATAGAGTCTGGCTGAGCGGTGTACACAGAGTGGCAGTACACACAATGCTATGTAGTCTGGCTGAGCGGTGTACACAGAGTGGCAGTAAACACAATGCTATATATAGCGTGGCTGAGCGAGGTGCACAGTGGCAGTACACACAATGCTATATAGTCAGGCTGAGCCGTGTACACAGAGTGGCAGTACACACAATGCTATATAGTGTGGCTGAGCGAGCGGTGTACTACTATTCCCAGCAGACACAGAACAGTAAACACAATGCTATATAGTGTGGGTGAGCGAGCGGTGTACCACTATTCCCAGCAGACACAGAACAGTAAACAGAATGCTATATAGTGTGGCTGAACGAGCGGTGTACCACTATTCCCAGCAGACACAGAACAGTAAACAGAATGCTATATAGTGTGGCTGAGCGAGCGGTGTACCACTATTCCCAGCAGACACAGAACAGTGAACAGAATGCTATATAGTGTGGCTGAGCGAGCGGTGTACTACTATTCCCAGCAGACACAGAACAGTAAACAGAATGCTATATAGTGTGGCTGAGCGAGGTACACAGAGTGGCAGTAAACAGAATGCTATATAGTGTGGCTGAGCGAGCGGTGTACTACTGTTCCCAGCAGCGACACACAATGACTGGGGGGGACCCTGGCTAGCGTGGCTGGAGAGCGAACTACCCTGCCTGCCTACCCAAAGCTAAACCCACAGAGAAATGGCGGAGATATGACGTGGTTCGGGTATTTATTTACCCGAACCACGTGACCGTTCGGCCAATCAGAGCGCGTTCGGGCCCGAACCACGTGACCCGTTCGGCCAATCACAGCGCTAGCCGAACGTTCGGGGAACGTTCGGCCATGCGCTCTTAGTTCGGCCATGTGGCCGAACGGTTTGGCCGAGCACCGTCAGGTGTTCGGCCGAACTCGAACATCACCCGAACAGGGTGATGTTCTGCAGAACCCGAACAGTGGCGAACACTGTTCGCCCATCACTACCAGACACTTGAGAAAACAGATCATCAATAAGAGGAAGTGTATATCTGTTCTTTATAGTGATCTTATTCAAACTTCTGTAGTCTATGCATGGATGTAATCCACCATCTTTTTTTTCTACAAAAAAACAAAAAAAACCTGCCCCAGCTGGAGAAGTAGATGGTCGAATAAAACCATTTTCCAGATTCTCTTTAATACAGTCTTTCATAGCCTGCTTCTCATGACCAGAAAGACTATATAAATGTCCCCGGGTAGGCATAGTACCAGGCAATAAATAGATAGGGCAGTCATAGGATCTGTGTGGGGGCAATTTATCCGCAGACCGAGGAGAAAAAACATCAGCGAAAGATGCATAATGACATGGCAATTTATCAGATAAGATCTCAACATTATGAAGCAGAATTTTCCTTAAACATCTTTCTTAGTCGACCAATTAGTAAGCTGACTAGAACACCAATCAATACGTGGATTGTGTGTCTGCAACCACGGAAGGCCTAAATCCAAGAGACTGGAGGACATTCTGAGAATGAACAACTGAATTTTTTCAAAATGCAATACTGTAATCTGTAAAGACACTTCCGGTGTGATAGCAATAGACTATTGCATGTCCTGCATGTCCACCTTGCAGAGGCGAATCATCGATAGCTGTGACATAAAGCTTATTCTGTAAAGGCAAGGCTGGAATTCCTAAACTCACTGCAAACTCAGAATCAATGAAATTCCCTGCTGCCCCAGAATCAACAAAGGCTTGCGCAGGACTAGATAAATTATTCCAAAAAATATTAAGTGGCAACAGTATCTTTTTTACTGAAAGGGGAGAGACCTGCTCGCCCAGGTGAGATTCCCCAGCTACACCTGGGCGCGGGAGTTTTCCGCCTGCTTCTTTTACAGAACAGTTTTGAACAAAATGCCCTTTCTCACCGCAATACATATACAAACCCTCATGCCATTTCCTTCAGAAGGGGATAGCTTAAAATACACCAACTGCATTGGCTCTTTGCCAGAGGATGCAGTAGCACCCCCTACCCATGAAATGGGTGTGACAGGTGAACGTGTTCTACTCTGGTGGCAATATCTGATATGCCTGTCTGTGCAAATGACCAGAGTAATGGCCTCCTCCAAAGTCTTGGGCTCAGGATGACTGACCAGAGCATTGTTTACTGAGTCTGCCAACCCCAATAAAAATTGATCGAGGAGAGGTGCCTTACCCCAGGTGGAGGAAACTGCCCAGCGTTGAAACTCAGCGGCATATTCTTCCGCAGTGTGACGGCCCTGTTGCAGTTTGCAAAGTTTACAAGCTGCAGTGGATGATACATCAGGATCTGCATAGATTATGGCCATAGCCTCAACAAACTTGTTTACAAAAGACAAGGCTTCATGACCAGGGGGCAGCCCACAGGCCCAAGTCTGAGAGTTGCCTTGCAACAGAGTTTTAATCAAAGATATCCTCTGGGATTCTGAACCAGAGGATCTCGGTCTAACCTTGAAATATGAAAGACAATGATTCATAAAATTACTGAAGTCTGATCTGGCTCCAGAAAATTTCTCAGGAAGTGGTATTTTAGGTTCAATAGGGTGAGACGTTACTAACTGCTGTGCTGGTTTCACAGGAGGAGGTGTCTTTAACAACTGTGACAGCTGATCTTGCTGCGCAATGACTATTGTACTGAGTTGGTTCACAGCAGCCATAAGAGTCTGAACCTGCCCTTGTAACTCTTCCATGATACATATATGGTCCGTTATAATGTAACGCTGGCTGTAAGTGTACACTGAAAATACGGTAAATCAGTCAGATCATTAGCTGAGGTCATACACGTTAAGTCAGAGATATGCGGAACAAAGGGACTTTAGATGGAGCAAGGTCAATAACAGGCTATAATCTTACACTGGTAATCCGATGGCTTAAGTACAGTAGGCTAAGACAGGTGCAAGAACGTTAGACTGGCCGAAGTCATACACATAGGTTAGATGGCTGAGGTACAGTTAAGGATGAAGCAGAGACAAGGTCGTTAGGCTAGCCAAGGTCAATATCGAGGATCGGATGACTGTAGTACAGAGAGATGAGACTTTAATCAAAGTGGAGGGCTTGCCGGGTCATACACAGAAAAACAATCACAATATTAACTAAGGATAGATATATATTGCAAACACTGCATATATATCTATCTCAGAAGAACTCTAACTAGACTCATAAGCAGAGAAAAATCCAGAGCTCAGTGACGGGATTGCTATAATGGACAGCGTGTAATTGAGAGAGCAAGTCTTAAATACACAGGGAAAGTGCAGCACACCCCTGAACTGCATGCCAATCAGAATCCTGCTCCTAGTCAGCTGACCGCTGTGTCAGCTGACCGGCCTCACACCTATCTTCTCAGCCTATAAAGGCTGTCACAGGCTGTGCGTGTTCGCCAAGGGTCTTGGAAAGATGCGCGGTGCCGGCTCACATCTACAGGGGAGCCGGTTATGCCAACATGCTGACTCACATCTACAGGGGGGCCAGGGATGCGACCGACCAAAGAGGAAGAGGAAGCTCTCTCCAGCTGCTGAACACGATCAGTGCAGCCTGCAGAGACAACACCAGGTAAATTTGTTACAGTGTCACTAATGATCCTGATTGTACAGTATGTTGTATGTTTTGCATGTTGTTCAGCACTATGGAATATGTTGGCACTGGCACTCTAAAAATAAAAATAATTATTGTATGGGCAGTGAGTTCACATTCAGCAATGGAGCGTCACATGGTACTTAAAGGACAACTGAAGTGAGAGGGATATGGAGGCTGCCATATGTATTTCCTTTTAAGCAATACCAGTTGCCTGGCTGTCCTGCTGATGCTTTGCCTCTAATACTTTTAGCTATGGACCCTGAACAAGCATGCAGCCAGGGTCGGACTGGGCCACAGTAGTACAGTTTTTTCCCTCGGTGGGCCCCGCCTCCAGGTCTCTGGTGGGCCCCCCTCTCCTTGTCTGACAGAGCTCCAATTGCTGCCTGCAGCACAAAAATTCTCTTCTCAGTGCTGTAATCACTCATGCTGGGAGCAGTGGCATAGCTAAGGAGCTATGGGCCCCGATGCAAGTTTTACAATGGGGCCCCCCAAGCACTCTATACATAACAGTTGATACGACGCACCAAAACCAGCCAATGGCAACTACAATATCAGAGGTGCAAGAAGGGGATGGGAAATAGCTTGTTAATGATTACCACTGTTCAAAGTATCTATAGAAGTGATTATTATGAGCACAGGACCAATAGAGAGGTATTACTGTAGTTGAGGGAGGGCCCTTCAGGGGCCCCTTTGGCCCAAGGGCTCCGATGTGGTCGCAACCTCTGCAACTTCTGCGGTCGCAACCTCTGCAAAGTAGAACATTACTTTATATTGAAGGAGGGGACTCTATGCAAAGTTTTGCTGGGCAGCAGTGTCTCTGAATTACAATGCTGCCAAGATCATGTACATTTGGCCCTGTCCACAATACATCATGACCACGCCCACCTTTCGCCCTTTTTTCACTGCAATCATGGGATGTGTGGGCCCCAGGTTGAAATTTCTTTGGTGGGCCCCCAGTGTCCCAGTCCGACCCTGCATGCAGCAGATCAGGTGTTTCTGACATTATTGTCAGCTCTAACAAGATTAGCTGCATGCTTGTTTCTGTTGTTATTCTGACATTACTGAGCTAAATTGATCAACAGGACTGCCAGGCAACTGGTATTGTTTAAAAGGAAGTAAATATGGCAACCTTCATGTTCTTGTATCTTCATTTTTCCTTTATAGTGTGAACTCACCCTAAATGGTGATAGCTACTAACAAACTAGCTCCTCCTCCTGTTTGCAACTCTCATGCTCTGCATATGTCAATGCTTTTTTATTATGCAGTTATTATAAATACAGTGTTGATAGAGGGGATAATATAACATTTGCACTGGAGCATATCTCCATATTACATCACTGCAGCCACTAATAACCTTAAAGCGGAATGAAACCCAGCATTTCTACTTTGCTCTAATAGACTATTTACAGCATATTATATACGACCAGCATTTTTTTTTTTTTACTAGAACTGCATTCAAAAGGTTAACACAGGCATTAGAAGCTTTCCTGCCTGCAGAGCTGTCCGCTTCTGAACGTTACATAATGTTATCTTTTGTTTAATTGTATCAAGTGAGAAATGTAAACAAAGCCTTCTCTCACACTGCCCAGTCCCCTGAACAAAGTCAGACAAGCATAAATGCTTTGTGATGCTTTCTGATTAAGTTAAGGGGCCCATACACCTAATGATTTTCCCGCCGATATACAGCAGATTCGATCACTGTGATCGAATCTGCTGTGAAATCGTTGCGCAAACGCTGACAGAACAATCGATTTCCGTCCGAAATCAATCGTTCCTGTCGATTCCCGTCGGTCCGTCCGTGCGGAAGATTTTGCTCGATCGCCGGCGGGTCGGGAGTGCGTCGATAGCGGCGTTTGAATGCCCGACGACCGCCGCTAGCTGCAATACATTACCTGCTCCGGCCGGCGCGACTCCCCCGGTCTCCGCTGTCTTCTTCTCCGCGCTGGGTCCAGCTGGCTTCACTGAACTTCCTGTCCCAGCAGGAAGTTTAAACAGTAGAGCACCCTCTACTGTGGACCCAGAGACCAGCGCGGAGAAGAAGACAGCAGAGACTGGGGGAGTCGCGCCACAGATTGTGATCGGTTTCATGCTGAAATCGATTCACAATCTGTTTGCAGTAAAGGCAGCCATACGATCCCTCTCTGATCAGATTCGATCAGAGAGGGATCTATCTGTTGGTCGATCTGATGGCAAATCGACCAGTGTATGGCTACCTTTGGAGGATGATGAATAAAGCAGTTATAAATACAATGCAAAGTCAGCTCTCAAAGTAAAATAAGTGTACTTTAGGAACGTATAATTTCTAAATGAATAGTAATACTTATGCACAAATGCAAATATGCTAACCGTATGGCATAAAAGTAGGAAAACATGTTTTTACTGAATATTATGTCAAGGTTTTATACCGCTTTAAGTGTATGTTAGCTCCTTATGTTTGTATGCATATATTGTTTTTTATGTTATAAAAGGATTGTTTTCTGTCATTATTTTTAATTGTATATGAAAGAACACCAGTTAAAACACAGTTATTAGAGAGTATACTTTATGTATATAATTTCTCATAAACCATTTATGGTAAACAGGCTTAAAGGTTACAGCCATGCTCTGAACTTTATCTTTCAGTTATTATATTTTTGCAAAGTATTTTGTTTAATAAAGTGAAATGTCAAAGAGTTCAACAGTAAAGAGCTCCAGTCACTGGCAAATTAAGTTCATGTAAATTGTGATATTTATTAGCCTTCAAATTATACACTCTGAAAGCGGATATTTCCACCCCCTGCCTAGCATTTTAACTCATTTTATTTATTATTGACTATGTGCTTAGAGCATCAGATGGAACACGTAAACAAGGGTTTGTTCAACATATTTTTTTTTGCCTGTATAAATGTTTGTGGCACGGTAGGAAGTTGCTTTTGAAGCATTTTTAGCACTGTAAATATTGACTTCTTTTTATTTAGAAATAATTGACTTCTTTGGTGATAATGGTTTACAAGATTTTTTTTTTCAGATATATAGAAGAGGGAAGCTGCAGCAAACCAAATAAACTATTAATTAATAGAACGAGGATATATTTAACTACATAATTAGCAATGACCTTTAGTTGAAACTGCTAGTTATAGCTATTTATAGCTCCAGAGAATTATTTATTTATTTTATAATTTATAAAGCGACGACATATTACACAGTGCTGTACAGAGAATATGTTGTCCTGTCACTGTCTCGCAATCTAGTCCCTACCATAGTCCTATGTCTATGCATGTATCATAGTCTACGGCCAATTTTTTTTTACTATGACTTACTTTTCAGGGTAGTCTTAGGGCTCTTTTCCACTATGAAATGCGATCACGATTGCAATCGCGATCGCAATCGCGTTTCAATTTCCTCCATGCGATTGCGATTGAGCTACTATATTCATTATAGTCCAGCTCAATCGCATACAAAACGCGCCAGGACGACGATTGCGCTTTGACCAAAATGGCATCGCAATTGGATCGCACTAATGGAAATTGCTGCTGCAGTTTCCATTAGTTTAATGTACCTTGCGATTTGCGATCTGAAGCAAATCGCAGGCTAGTGGAAAAAGGCCCTTAACCTTATTCATTTCTAAAAGCTAGTGTATACTGCTTTAGTACACATTTACTTGCTGTACAAGTCTAACATAGCCAGTTGTGTTATACTTAGGGATGAGGGGGCAAACTTTAAGTATAATCTTGCTGAAAATAGACCAATTTTTTTTCACTAACATTTTTTCATGATAACAGCGCATATTCCCATTAATGTTTGCTTTTACAAATTAACGCAAAGTCACTAGCAGGTTTCATATTGGTCCAAACCAATGGACTAATGGGAGCCACTGTGGGAGCTTCAAAGAAGCTTTTCCTGCAGTCTCAGTATTACACAATGACATGCAGCTGGGAGGCGGATGTTCGTGTGCATGAAAAAAAGACGCCAGGAAAAAAAGGCCTGGCTGGATAACAAAATGGTGCGGGTGGATAACAAAATCTTAATAATGATAAACATTGTTTTTGAACGTGGTTAACGATAAATTCCATTTTTAAAACTGACGGGAGATAATAATGAAAAGATATTAACATTAAAAATCGTTATGTAATTCAACAGTACAGCTTAACCCAACCCTACTCTCACACAGAATCCTCCCCTGGTGTTGCCTAAAACTAACCACTCCCCTGGTGGCACCCAACCCTAACCACCCCCGGTGGTGCCTAACCCTAACCACCCCGGTTGTGCCTAATCCTAACCACCCCCTGGAGGTGCATAACCCTAACCTCCCCCGGTGGTGCCTAGCCCTAACCACTCCCCCTGCAGAAACAATCTTTTACTCATAAAAACGATAATATCTTTGATAACATTACATTTGTACATGCAAATGAAATAATATGACAAAACCTATTATGTTGCAAGCTTTGAAAACAATAACATACTTCAAAAACTTTAATGTTCTAATGTTATTAACAATATTTATCAGAGCGCCCTTTTTTTCTGCTTTTTTTTGCTGTATTAACGATATTTGCATTAGAGTGTATGGCGGCGCCCTTTTTCGCCCACTAGCCACCGGCGCCCTTTTTTCTTGTTACTGGATGTTCAAAATGGTGCTGAAGCTGTGGACACAGGTAGCGATGGGCTGGTGCTGGGGGGTGTGCGATGTGGTGAGTCTTACCAACAAAGAAGAGAGCCGGTAGGGATGTGCATGGAAGGAGAACATGGAGAAGATTCTTCCTAGATTTCTATATAAACCCCTGTATGACCTATCTCTAAATGTGTAGGGGTAGTTACACCTAGTTCCTCCTTGGCACTGGAGGTGAGGATGAAACTCCTGGGCACTGGAGGTAAGGATGATGACAAGGGCAGGGCTTTGTAGGATAGGGGGAGGATTTATTGCCCATCTCTTACAGATGCCTAGCTAGCTAGCTATACCAGCTTCCATAGGAAGCTACTATTAACCTGATTAAAATAATTGCACAAGTAAAGGCAACAGGTTCTAAGTAGTTTATATAGTCTGCAAGCTACTTTTCACTTTGAATATGATATGGCCCTATGTGTGTATTAGCAAATTAGATATTAGAAAGATAGATAGATAGATAGATAGATAGATAGATAGATAGATAGATAGATAGATAGATAGATAGATAGATAGATAAAACTGTTGGCATCATCTGTCCTCACGTTACAAGTCACAACTGACCATAAAACATGACATATATTTATATTACAGCTTGCTTGTGTAAGTCTTTGTTCACAGAAGATCCTGAATGCAAATATTACCCCTTATCATTTACTACACCTTCCTGCCATGTTGAGTGTCTATGGCAAGCATTGTAAAGCAACAATTAGCACACTTTTACACAAGATGAGATTACCTTTGTCTGTTCTAAAAAGAAGCTGTCAAGCATTCTCATTTCCTATCCTTTAGTCTTACAAATAGGATGTCAAGCCAATGGTTTTCACAGTGTTTAAAATATAAATTGCTGAAATATTTCAACATTGGAATCAGTGAGCCATAAGAGACGTGTCATCCTATATT
Source organism: Hyperolius riggenbachi (assembly GCF_040937935.1). Taxonomy (NCBI): domain Eukaryota; kingdom Metazoa; phylum Chordata; class Amphibia; order Anura; family Hyperoliidae; genus Hyperolius; species Hyperolius riggenbachi. Next base: position 118,458,564 of record NC_090646.1, on the reverse strand, counting down.
TATTATTCTGCTTAATTAATTGGGTTTTAGGTGTTGAATGGGTAAATGACAATCATCTTTTCATTCACTTCCACCTTTATAAGAGATTATATGATATATTACACATTTTTACATTTTAAATCGGCTTTACAATACAATGATAGAAACAATTTACTGTAGCCTGAAGGAATTTGTAATTTCTCACTGTCCTCAAGCTGAGGAACTCGCTTGAACTACTATTTGACTGTCCTAAATTGTCTAATACAGTATGTTAAAGCTTTTAGTGCTTGGTGACATTATTCCATGCCCCCTCCCCCATCCTAACAGGACTGTGTGAGTTTTACCCTTTCAGGACCGGTTGCCTAACCCCCCCTTAAGGAGCAGGCAGCCGGATCCCTGTTAGGGCTAAGCTGGTTATGGTGTCCCCAGTGTGGCCAGGTGTCCCCTATATTGCAGGCAGCCTTTACTCACCTCCCAGGCTCCAGCGATGAGCAGCTGTGGACCCCTCCACTCTCGCCGGCATCCAGGCTCATACTGATGTTAAGTTATGGGTCGCGGCTTGATGACGTCATCAAGCCGGGACCCGACACTTACGTCAGAGCGAGCAGAGATGCCAGCTACAATGGAAGGGAGAGCCGATCGCCAGGGGAACGTCAGGAAGGTGAGTGTATCCTCTTCTCCCCCCTACTGCCGCAGCTCTAACAGTAATCACTACGATCCGCCAGTGATCGTAGTGATCACGTGATCAGGAGCCACTTGCGATGGATCTTGATCACTGAAGGGAAATGTCAGCTGTCATATGACAGCTTAATCTCCCCTCTCAGGTGTGCGCAATCGCGTCAGGAGTGAAAACGGAAGGTGATGTAAATCCTATACTGCATCAGCCTAGCGCAGCCACAAGTGCAGCATAGGATTTACCTACGGCAGTCCTGATAAGGGTTAAGGAATAAGTAGGCAACACCCTTAAGAAAGTCCTGTGTCCTGCCTCATAGCCAGATCATCCTTAAGGCACTTAAGCAGCTGCCTAGTGACTGAAGAGGCTAGAGGCCTAATTGATGCTAGCCCCCACCAAATCTTGCCAAAAAAAAAGCAATCAAAGGCAGTTCCAAAGGTGTTACTTGCTTAGGGCTAGAGATGGCCCAAACGGTTCGCCAGTGAACGGTTCCCGGCGAACTTCCTGTGGTCCGCGATCCACCGCAAACTTTTCCAGAAGTTCGGTTCACCACCATAATGCACCATTAGGGTCAACTTTGACCCTCTACATCACAGTCAGCAGGCACATTGTAGCCAATCAGGCTACACTATCTCCTGGAGCCCCACCCCCTTATAAAAGGCACCGCCGGCCATTATACTCACTCATGTGCCTGCAGTAAATAGGGAAGGGACAGCTGCTGCAGACTCTCTCACATTCAGTGACTACCTGTGTGTGTGACAGGTGCACATTGTAATAACCATTACTGCATATACCTAACTACCTGTTGTTCACAGTGCACCCACCTACCTACGTGAGTTGAGCGCATGCAGTGTCACTGTTGCCTGTCCGCTACCTGTCTGTGTGTGACAGGTGCACATTATAATACCCAGTACTGCATATACCTACCTACCTGTTGTTCACAGTGCACCCAACTACCTAAGTGAGCGCATGCAGTGTCACTGTGCCTGTCCGTTACCTGTCTGTGTGTGTGTGACAGGTGCACATTGTAATACCCAGTACTGCATATACCTACCTACCTACCTGTTGTTCACAGTGCACCCACCTACCTACGTGAGCACACGCAGTGTCACTGTGCCTGTCCGCTACCTGTTTGTGTGTGTGTGACAGGTGCACATTGTAATACCCAGTACTGCATACACCTACCTACCTGTTGTTCACAGTGCACCCACCTACCTAAGTAAGCGCATGCAGTGTCACTGTGCCTGTCCGCTACCTGTCTGTGTGTGTGACAGGCGCACATCGTAATACTCAGTACTGCATATACCTACCTACCTACCTGTTGTTTACAGTGCACCCACCTACCTACGTGAGCAGACGCAGTGTCACTGTGCCTGTCCGCTACCTGTTTGTGTGTGTGTGACAGGTGCCCATTGTAATACCCAGTAATGCATATACTTACCTACCTGTTGTTCACAGTGCACCCACCTACCTACGTGAGCTGAGCGCACACAGTGTCACTGTGCCTGTCCACTACCTGTCTGTGTGTGACAGGTGCATATTGTAATACCCAGTACTGCATATACCTACCTACCTGCTGTTCACAGTGCACCCACCTTCCTACGTGAGTTGAGCGCACGCAGTGTCACTGTGCCTGTCTGCTACCTGTCTGTGTGTAACAGGTGCACATTGTAATACCCATCACTGCATATACCTACCTGTTGTGTTCAGTGCACCCACCTCATCACTGCATATACCTACCTGTTGTGTTCAGTGCACCCACCTACCTACGTGAGTGCACGCAGTGTGATATACCACTCCGTGCATACCTGTTAACTGCACCTGTGTACACACACTTGCACATTGTATTAGTCAAGTCAGTGCATACCTTTCACTTTATCCCCCCCGATATGGACACAACGGACAAAACAGGCAGAGGTAGAGGCAGACCAAGAGGAAGGCCACCCGCAGATCTGTGCGAGGTCGTGTTGATGTGATTTTGTGCCGCCCTGGCCCAAAGTACAGTGCTCAGAAGAAGGCTTGTCCCATCAACTCCCAAGATTGTCAGGACGTGGTTGACTATTTAACACCGAACACCTCATCTTCCGCAGCCACCAGGGCTACTACAAGCACCACATCCGTTGCATTTGACACTTCGCAGGAATTAATTGATGGGGAATTAACTGATTCACAGCCATTATTGTTAGAACCAGATGAAGGCGCTAAGCAAGTTACACCACCTCACATGTCTGAGTTAGGCGGCGACACTATGTGAAGATGATGAAGTACCTGCTGTTGGTGCAGTTTTTGAGGTGTCTGAGGCAAGCAAAGCTGGGCAGGATGACAATGATATGGATCCCACATATGTTCCCAATAAAGGAGATGAACAGGGGAACAGTTCAGAGGGGGAGTCAGAGAGGAGTAGGAGTAGACGAGTTGCTGAAAGAAGCATGAGGAGCTCGTTGTCAGAAACAGCTGGTGGCAGTGTCTGGCGCCATGCATTGCCACCTATGGACAGCCAGCACACATGCCCTTCAACATCAGCTGCTGAGACCACCATAGTGCCATCACCCCAGGGGGCCACAGCGGTTTGGAAATTTTTTAATGTGTCTGCCTCAGATCGGAGCAATGCCATCTGTTGTCTCTGCCTCCAAAAAATGAGCCGTGGAAAGGCCAACACTCACGTAGGGAAAGTGTCTCACGAAGGCACATGGAGAAAAGGCACAAACTGCAATGGGAAGAGTACCTGAGCAAAAGCAGCACACAAAAGAAAAGCCACCCTCCTTCTCCTCTTCCTCCTTCAGGTGCAGCATCTTCAGCCGCTTTCTCCCTTGCACCTTCACAGCCACCCTCCTCCACTCCGCCTCTGACCTTGAGCGGTTCCTGCTCCTCTGCCCACAGCAGCCAGGTGTCCGTATAAAAAAAAATCTTTGAGCAGAAGAAGCCAATTTCTGCCAGTCACCCCCTTGCCCGGTGTCTGACAGCTGGCGTGGCGGAACTGTTAGCTCGCCAGCTGTTACCATACAAGCTGGTGGACTTTGAGGCCTTCCATAAATTTGTGACCATTGGGACACCGCAATGGAAGATGCCTGGCCGCAATTATTTCTCTAAAAAGGCGATTCCCAAACTGCACTGTGAAGTGGAGAGGCAAGTGGTGTCATCTCTGGCACACAGCGTTGGGTCAAGGGTCAACCTGACCACGGATGCCTGGTCTGCCAAGCACGGTCAGGGCCGCTACATTACTTACACAGCCCATTGGGTCAACCTGGTGACCGATGGCAAGCAGGAAGTACGTAGCTGTGCAGCGGACCAAGTTGTGACACCTCCACGGCTTGCAGGCAGGCCTCCTGCCACCTCCTCTCCGCCTGCTACATCCTCTTCCCTGTTGTCATCCTCCTCCTTGGCTGGTGCCGCAATCTCCTCTCCAGCTACACAGCCCCATCTACCCAGAGCCTATGCTGCATGCCAGGTACGATGGTGTCACACCATCTTAGACGTGTCTTGCCTCAAAGCGGAGAGTCACACTGGACCAGCTCTCCTAGCTGCTCTTAACAAACAGGTGGATCAGTGGGTGACCCCGCACCAGCTGGAGATCAGCAACGTAGTATGTGACAACGGCAGCAATCTCCTTTCCGCTTTGAATTTGGGAAAGCTGACACTGCATGGCACATGTGCTGAATCTAGTCATTTAAAGATTTGTGTCAAAGAACTCAGACGTAGAGGATGTCCTGAAGCAGGCCAGGAAGTTGTGTGGGTATTTCAGGCGGTCTTACACGCCCATGGCACGCTTTGTGGACATTCAGCGGAGAAACAACTTGCCGATGAGGCACTTGATATGTGATAGCCCAATTCACTGGAATTTGACTCTGATCATGTTCTCTCGCCTGCTAGAACAGGAGAAAGCCGTCACCCAGTACCTGTACAATTACAGTAAAAGGACACAATCTGGGCAGATGGGGATGGTGTGGCTCAACAACTGGACACTGATGCGAAATGCATGCAGGCTCATGCAGCCGTTTGAGGAGGTGACCAACCTGGTGAGTCGCAATGAAGGCACCATCAGCGACTTGATCCCATACGCTTACTTCCTGGAGCGTGCCGTGCGTAGAGTGGTGGATCAAGCTGTGGAGGAGTGTGAAGAGGAACAATTATGGCAGGAACAGTTGTGAGAGCAATTTTCATCAGAACCAGATGTTTCCTCAACACCTGCGGCAGCACAGAGAGGGGAGGAGGAGGAAGAGTCGTGTGGGGAAGAGGAGTCAGACTCGGATGATGAGGAAGGTGTTTCTATGGAGGAGGAGGAGGCGGCAGCAGAAGAACAACCGCAGCAGGCGTTGCAGGGGGCTTGTGCTGCTCAACGTTCCCGTGGTATTGTTCGGGGCTGGGGGGAGGAAAAGGATTTACCTGACGTCACTGAGGAAGAGCAAGAGGAGATGGAGAGTACGTCTGTATCCAACGTTGTGCAGATGGCGTCTTTCATGCTGTCCAGCCTGTTGAGGGGCCCCCATATGAAAAAACTCAAGGGGAATGAGCTGTATTGGGTGGCCACGCTACTAGACCCTCGGTATAGGCACAAAGTGGCGGACATGTTGCCAACTCACCAGAAGGCAGAAAAGATGCAGCGCATGCAGAACAAGCTGGCAACTATGCTTTACAATGCGTTTAAGGGTGATGTCACAGCACAATGCAATAAAGGTACCACTACCAGTAATCCTCCTCCCATGTCCACGCAGGCAAGGACAGGATGCTCCAGTGATCTCATGGTGATGTCGGACATGCAGACATTCTTTAGTCCAATGTCTCGACTTAGCGCTTCCGGATCCATCCTCCACCAATGCCTGGACCGGCAGGTAGCCGATGACCTGACCTTAAGTGTGAATGTAGACACTGTGAGCAGCGATGAACCCTTGGACTACTGGGTGCGCAGGCTTGACCTGTGGCCAGAGCTGTCCCAATTTGCCATCCAACTTCTGTCTTGCCCTGCCTCAAGCGTCCTGTCAGAAAGGACCTTCAGCGCAGCTGTAGGCATTGTCACTGAGAAGAGAAGTTGCCTAAGTCACAAAAGTGTTCAGTACCTGACCTTTATCAAAATGAATGAGGCATGGATCCCGGAGGGCTACTGCTAAGTAAAACTAAGTCAGTCCCCACACACAGCATCTCTGCCTGCAGGCCGCTTGCCTTCTCCGCCACCACCAACAGGGTCCAGGACTCCAGGCGGATTACTGAATGCTAGCAGCGGCTGCTATACAAATTTTTCTGGTGCGTGTACATGCCTGTCTAATTTTTCTGGCTGCACTGCAGCTGCAACAACAAAACAAAAGGCATGTACATGTGCCCATTCCCCTTCGTGATCATTACCTTGCCACGGTGAAGGGGCTTGCGTATCATAATGAAGCAATGGCCGCCGGCTATATGAGTGTCTCGAGGGGTGGCACACGTCACTACGCAAACAGCTGTTTGCGGTGTGTTACACAGGGAGTTTGGTGTGTCAGTGTGAAGCAGTACTCTAATTACACTCCCTGATTGATCTATACACATGCAAGATGTTTTAAAGCACTTCAGGCCTGCAATTTAGCATTCATTGGGCTCGATTCACAAAGCAGTGCTAACCCAGTTAGAGACTTTAGGCGTGATAACCATTGCACCACGCTGGTGAAAAGCCAGTTTAGGCGTGATAAGTTTAGGTGTGATAAGTTTAGGCATGCTAAGTTTAGTTAAGTGTAGATAGCGCGCAAAGTCCCGCACGCAAAGCAGCGCGATTAAACGCTATGCAAAGTGCACCAGACTTTGCTAGCGCAAAACTTTTGATTAGCTGTGCACTGCGGTGCTAACGCAGTTGGTGCTTAAACTTATCATGCCTAAACTTATCACACCTAAACTTAGCATGCCTAAACTTATTACACCTAAACTTATGCCTAAACTGAGATAAAGTGCTTTTCACCAGCGTGCTAACTGTTAGCACCGCTTTGTGAATCAGGCCCATTGTGAATTCTGCCCTTAAAATGCTGCTTTGCGTCAAATCCCGATTTTTCCCCGGGACTTTTGGCATGTATCCCACTCCGCCATGCCCCCCTCCAGGTGTTAGACCCCTTGAAACATATTTTCCATCACTTTTGTGGCCAGCATACTTTTTTCTAGTTTTCAAAGTTTGCCTTCCCATTGAAGTCTATTGTGGTTCATGAAAGTTCGTGCAAACCGAACCTTTCGTGGAAGTTCGCGAACCGAAAAGGTTCGGGCTATCTCTAGCTGCATGCAGTTTGCAGTAAATCGGCAGTAAATCAGTCTAAGAGCATAAAGACAAAAAGGAAAGGCAATAAGCTATACAGTATGTAATATGACAATGCCTACATCACTGAATTACTAAATCAGGGCCAGTGCACACCAAAAATCGCTAGCGCAATCGCAAACGCTGGGTTTTTAGAAGAGATTTTTCTAATCAATTCCAGGCATGTGCCTAGCGATTTTCTAGTTATACCTAGCAATTTTTGAAGCATTTTGGTATAGCAATTATTTACTTTTTGTACATTTTGACTTGAAAGTGAACAGCTTTTGCAAAAAGAAAAAGAATACCGCTCTGTTAGGCCTCGCTCACATCTAAAATTGTAATTGCAAATGCAAGCGTTTCATGATTTTGTGCGGCGGGGTTTTTCCCAGCGCTCCAATGCACACTGCATTTTTGGTAAAAGCGATTTTCGAAGTGATTTGACCATTGCGGTTTTTAAATTCACTCCCTGATGCAAGTCAGGCAGCGAACTCTTTGACCCGGAAAATATTAAATACAATGTATTTATTCTTCAAAACGCGAACGCAATCGCTGCGTACCTTCTATTCAGACAAAATCACCTCAAAAATGATACAGGCACCACTTTGCTGAGCGGATCGGAAACTAACCGCTTAGATGTAAACTCTCTTATAGGGGGTTATTGCACAAGCGTTGTTAGGGCGATTTTGAAAATAACCTACTCTTGAAAAAAGGGGAAAAACGCCCTTAGTGTGAACGAGTACTCATAGGGCTTGATTCACAAAAGAGTGCTAACTGTTAGCACGGCCGTTTTCGCGCTAATTTTCGTACTGCGCGCGATCGCGAATTTTTGCGCAAAACGAAAACGGTTTTCACGCGCAAACGAATCAATATCGTTTACCGTTATCGTTTCACACGGAAATTCGCGATCGCGCGCAATGCGAAAATTCACGTGAAAACGGCCGTGCTAACAGTTAGCACTCTTTTGTGAATCAAGCCCCTAGTGTGCTCCAGCCCTTACTTAGGTGGGGATGCTGATGGATTTACAGATATAATGGCCTACATTAATTTATATGCTTGTCTGAAAAAAGCGAGTTTTTAGCTTTTTACTTAGAATTCAATTTAAACAGTAATTATCGTAAACCATACCTGAGAAAAAATGTGTGGTAGAGCCCAATTGCCTGGGCAACCAATACAATCACATACAGTATGTCTTTCAGCACTCAGTAAGCCTCATTTATCAAAGTGCCTGTGAAAAGAACTGTGTCAGTAAACTCGTAACTTGAAACTTGCTTTCATATGAAACTATAGTAGAGCAAACCGGTGAGTAAATCAAAGCAATAAATCAGAAAGCAGAGGGGAAATTTCCTAATCTGAAGGTGATTTCCTCTAATAAACTTGAATTATCTTTCTCATTGCGCCTAGTCAGACATAAGCATATCCACATAAATTGAATGGCATTCAGATTCCATTATCAACCGGTAGATTATGGTCTTATTCAAACAGACCTAAGCCTACTCCATGCAATTTATAAAAAGCAAACAAAATCAAGTGCATAAAATTAGTTAATAAGCACTCTCTGTGTGTTCCAGTTTCCTGGTGCTTTTGTTTGTACCAATAGAAATTGGGCTAGCTGTGTGGCTGTGTAATATATGTATGTATTACATACATATACAGTATTACATACATATACTGTATAATGTTAGCTGGCAATCTTTATTTATTTTCACAGTTACAGCTACTATACAATAATATTTATTATGCTTAAGCTACCGAGATGGATTGGTGTGCGATAAATTAATTAGCATAACAAAATGTTATCCATCTTACTAAAAATGCACATATTGCCTCTGACGTGCATAAGCATAATACATTTCAATTGTATTTTGTTTATGGCATGTATGTTAATTCTTTTATTACAGAGTCTGATAATTGCAAATTTATGGTTTACATTTGGCATTGAAACGGCATATTTTGAGCCATTTCATAATCTGTTAATTACTTATTTAATGGAGTGTGTAATTATCTATTTTAAGTTTGCAAACTAGTTCCACTTCAAAGAGTAAAAGCCAGCATTAGAAATGAAAATCGGTTAAAGCTTACCACTGTTTGTTTCATATCATCTTTTTTTTGTCATTTTGCTGCATATTAACTTTTATTGGGATAATACAACAATAAAATAGACTGCATAATAGCTATAAGTTCTATATAATAAAACTATCATGTGTCATGTTCCAGTGATCATGAAAAAGGAGACATTATACATTTTCGAATGGTACTTGGAAAGCAGCATTAAGGCAAAGTCACTGCTGGTGTCCAGTGGATCTTTGCCTTAGGGCCCATTCACACTTAAAAGCACAAAACGCCGGTAATTACCGCCGGCGTTTTGCAGGAGTGATTTTTCCGCAATTTCACGTGGAAAAATCACTGGACACTACAGTGATTTTTCCGCGATGGTGTTTGGAGCTTCTATAGCACTGAAATGCAATCGCCGGGAAATCGCCTGTAAATGGTGCAGGCTTCACGTTTGTGTTTGGAGATTTGCGTTAATCGCCAGCGATTACCGCAAATCGCCCAAGTAAGAATGGGCCAATAGGGTGTTATAGCACTAGCGCTTTCAAAAGCGCCGGCAAAACGCTCTAGTGTGAATGGGCCCTTAAAGTGAACCCAAAGTGAGAGTTATATGGAGGCTACCATATTTATTTCTTTTTAAAGAGACACTGAAGCGAAAAAAAATTATGATATTATGATTTGTATGTGTAGTACAGCTAAGAAATAAAACATTAAGATCAGATACATTAGTCTAATTGTTTCCAGTACTGGAAGAGTTAAGAAACTCCAGTTGTTATCTCTATGCAAAAAAGCCATTAAGATCTACGACTTTCAGAGTCGTGGAGAGGGCTGTTTTCTGACTTTTATTATCTCAACTGTTAGTTAACTATTTACTTTTTCTCTGCCAGAGGAGAGGTCATTAGTTCACAGAATGCTCTGAAAGAATCATTTTGAATGCTGAGTGTTGTGTAATCTGCACATATTATAGAATGATGCAATGTTAGAAAAAACACTATATACCTGAAAATAAAAATATGAGATATTTTCTTTGCTGCTAATCTTCTAGTAATTATTCATAGTACACAACCAATTCATTATATCATATATTTTTTTCCGCTTCAGTGTCTCTTTAAGGAATACCAGTTGCCTGGCTGGCAATCCTCTGCTTATAGTACTTTCAGCAATAGACCCTAAGCAAGCATATGCAGATCATGTGTTTCTACCAACATTATTAGAACTGTGAGGCTGGGTGCACACATAGCAGAAACACTAGCGCTGCGTAAAACGCTGCGTAAAACGCTGCGGTTTTGCCACTTATGGAAGTGTATGGGCCACAGGAAAAAACGAATATAAAAAAGCATATGCGTTTTCTATTCCTTTTTCAAACCTGCATTTTTAAAAACACTGGTTTTGTTGCATATTATGCAGGAAAGCTGCCAAAAGGCACATAATGAAAGTCAATAGGAACGCAATGGTATGCGTTTTTCATGCGTTTTTATGTTTTTTTTCCCCCAAAAAATATTTTTATTTTTTTTTGCTGTATTTTTGCTTCCTGTTGTCTTCCAAGTGATTTTCATAAATGGAAATATAAAAACGCATGAAAACGCATACAAAATGCATATGTGTTTTGTATATGCAAACCGCAAATGCATTAAAACGCATGCAAAATGCATCAAAAACGCATTGCAAATGCATCAAAAACACAGTAAAAACGCACACAACATTAACATAAAACATGACATAAAACGCAGCCTTATTGTTATTGTGGTCCGTCATGGATAACTTTCTCTCATATGATTGTAGTATATCACTACATCCATAATGGCACTTATCCTGGTGTTTATGCTGTATATAGCATTTTGGCTCAGCCTTTGTAGCAGTCAACATTGTCAGAACTGACAAGATTAGCTGCATGCTTTGCCCTCTTTTTTCCAGCAAAGAACTTGAATGTATTCTGTACATTCCAGTAAAAATCGCATTGAAAATCGCAATTGCAGAAATATCTACTTCCTCTTAATTGGCACCAAGTAACTGCAGGTTCAAACAGGTACATACTCCCAAAGATTGCAATTATTATTTATTGGAGGAGTAATTATATACATTTTAGTTTAGAATATTTTTCTTTCTTTTTAATCATTTTAAAAGCAGTGCTTCATCCCGCTTTCATGAGGATTCCAACATAACTGGGTGATTTGTAACAAGTGAAAATTCACTGAAAATCATAGCCGGATTTCAGGCAAAGCTACAAAGGTCATGGCCTAGGGCACCAGGAAGCAAGGGGCGGGCTGGCACACTCATGCAGTCAAGCTGCCAAACATATGACCCGCAGTAGTTGTGCAAGTGTCTGGGATTTAGGGTATGAAGGGGCAGCAAACGTGGGCAGCTTATCGTCTGTGACCTAAGCTGTCACTCATCATCACTGTCGGCTGCTCTTGCTCTTCAAGTCCAGCTCCACCCAGCTCCAACCTATCAGAGCAGAAAGCATTGACTTGGCCCATAAATGGAATAAAAATTATAACCATTCTGATAATTTCAGATTAAATCAATCCACAAAACAGATTGATAAAAATATTGACAAACTGGTCATTTGTAGTCGATCGTCACGCTCCACACTGTCCAATCCAATCAATTGGAAGGTTGATGGCTCAGTAAAATTGTTTCGTTAATAATCATCTTTAAATACATTGATTACTGGGACCAATAAAAGTGTGTCTGTGGTTTGCTGTTTGTTAAGGGGCAGCTGGTGATAGCAGCCTTGAGCGGTAAAAAGTACACATCCGGCCCTGCTGAAAATTGTAATTCAAATGTAGTAATTTGGTATACTAAAACTGGTAAAAAGCTGGCAACCTGTTAACAGTTTTGCAGTTAGGACCCTCTAAGTAATCATTCTATATTAAATATCCATACAGGTACATGCTCAGACATAATGACTTCACAATTGTTATTTTGTGCAAACTTCCTTAAAGTGTACCTGAGGCGAACTTCGAAAATACATATTTACCTAAGAATACGGAAGCCTCCTGAATCTGATCTTATAGATGCTTCCCATGCTCCAGTCCCCCATTTCTGAGTTCAGACTCTCCAAAAACTACCAACAAGGGCTTGTTGGTAATTACATTGGGGACATGCTCCTTCTCAGGCATGACTGAATCCATACTGTGCCTGCATGAGTATGGCTGCACCTGCGCAGTAAGCTGTAGCCGATTGTGCACAATTAGATCCATGGTACTGTGCAGGCGCAGCTGTGCTCATGCTGGTGCAGCATATGCTCAAGCCAGAAGAGGAGCACAGCCCTGATGTTAAGGAGGATCCCGAGCAGCGGTGAAGGACCAGAGGACAGCATGGGAAGTCTCTGGAGGATCCACGGGCTTCCCTCTCCTTAGGTAAATATTTATTTATTTATTTTTATGCCTTGGGTTCTCTATATAGAATGCATGAGTATTCAGAGTGTCCCTTTTGAAGCAAATCTGTAAATCTGGGGTGGGGGAGGATAGGGGATGTTAGTTGGTGCAGAAGCTTCCCATATCCTCATAAGGCAAGTATAAGATCCTGGCCCAGAACAAATACATCTGGGCTGGGCATGAGTGAGTAAGGTCTTAGCATGCCCAGTAGAATATAGCCACTTTCTTCCTCCATGCATGAGCACTTCATTCTATTAGGACCTTATTTGTGGATGTCTAGTTGGGATGCACTTGTCCACGGCCGGGAACACAGCTAAAAGAAACCTATTCAACGTGTCTTTTTGAGTAGGTTTAAAGTCAATCTGCACTGCAATGGTGGGTTGTGGAATGACCTGGACGATGCATTGCTCAGTGATAAGAAATAATGGGAGTGGGATGGGTGTCCAAAGTAAATTGATTTTTTTTGCAAATGAAACGGGTTGCTGTAGGCAACAAGCATAAATATTGTGGATTGCATGAAAAGCATATATAAAGCACTCTGTTTGCCACAGTATTATGTGGTTGGATATGAAATAGACATGTATTCTATTTTCCAGCTCGGTTGATTGTGGAATGCCTTGATTGATACACCAACAAACACAGTCATGTATGTGAGATACTGTATCTCATTTTTGTGTGTGCATTGGATACAAGCTTATGAACAAATATATTTCCTCAAGGGAATAAACGAACAGTGGAAAACTCCACTTTCATGTATACAGTTCTCTGGGTGTTTATACTTCTGGCCAATAACAGGAGTTTTGTAAGGCAACCACTTCTCTCCATTTGTTCAAAATGAGTTTTATGGAGAAATATGTTATTTCAAGGGGAATTAAACTAGCAAGGATGACCTTGAATGTTCTCCAAAGTAATTTTCGCATTGATAATTACATATTTGCCTAATTTTTGTGACAATATAAAAGATTGTCACAAGAAACCCATTTGTGCAGAAATTGGATCTTTCTTCAAAATGTATTTTCTCATGCTGTTGACTTCAATGCATTTTGAGAAAATGTGTTTTTGCATGCTTATATATTTGATTCATTTTCTCAGGCCCATAGACTACAATGATTTTGTCAAAATGTATTTTTCCACGCCCATATATAATTTCAACTCTTCAAAATTGTGTTTTCTCATATTCATGTTTTTGCAAATATTTTCATCTGTGCAAACATGGCACATTTTTAGTAAAATTATGGCAAAAAGAATATGGTCATATTCGCTCATCACTAAAAGCTGTTGGAAAAATATTCCTTGCACTTCACTAGTATATTTAAGGTCCTGTATTGCCCATCATATGGCTCTCTGAAATAAAATTAAAATAAAAAAGAATAGAGAAAAAAAGTAATTTTTTGTGATAACACGGTGTGTGGTATGGTAATCTGGCTGGGTTAAAGTGGACCAGAGGCATAGACTCTTCAAAGTTTTACACATACTTGGGGTTTCCTCCCCATCCACATGGATCGCTCCCACACCGCTGTCCTCAGTCTTTTCCGTCTTTTGCCCCAGGTCCCGTAAGTTCGGCCAGTTGCGGCCAGTATGAGCAAGCACAGGGCACTCCCTCTGTCACCCTCTGATGGAGAATAGTACTGCGCCTGTGCTCCACCAGAGAGAGATGGAGAAAGCGCACTGCGTTTGCATAGACTGGCTGCGGCTGGCTGAACTTATGGGACCTGGTGCAGAAGACAGAGAAGACTGAGGATGGCGGTGTGGGAGTGATCCGTGCGGATGGGACTGGAGGAAACCCCAGGTATATATAAAACTTTGAAGAGTCCACATCTCTGGTTTCCTTTAATATGTAACCTCTTCACCAACTTCAAAAACTGTGTATTCTGTCACCTTGACAACAGAAATTATCAATAATTCTTAGAAAACTCATGTCATCAGCTTTCTCAGCTTTCCTACAATGCAGTCAGGATATATATATATATATATATATATATATATATATATATATATATATATATATATATATATATATGCAGTTTTTATGATACTGGTCATGTAATGTTAACATATTTGCCAAGCCATATCCTGTATCCTTATAGCTATCCTCTTGCTGATGCAATTAAAGCTAAGCTCTCCCATCATTATTTTTCACCACCTCTAACCCAACCCTCCTAATTAAATCACCTAATTAGTGTTTTGACTCTCAAATCAACATTCCTACTGACTTGTGCTCATGTACTTGGCCACATGGTTTTGCAGTCTGATATAAGATGTTTTTATCTTTGTCTCCTTCATAATTATTGTTATCTTCATCCACTTTGACTTTTTATTATACAAGATCTGTTCATGTCAATAAATGTCCCAAAAAATAATTTACATTGTTTTTCTTTGTTAAATATTCTACCTTTAAACATATGGACACATTTGTAAACCTATTTTAATGTCAAGCAACATGTGTTAGATGACACTCAATGGGAGATTTCATTTCTTTGCTCTTTTCAATTCGCTTTTTCTCCTAAAGCCTGGTCAGTTTTACCACTTTAATTGAGTATGCGGGTCTACATGGAGGTGTACCATACGTTTTCTCTTAGGCAATATTTTAACACCTTATAAAACCTAATAAAATGTCTTCAGTCAACTTTGATACAACTTTCTGAATGTTGGCCAACATTTACATACACTTTTAATTTTTTTTTGATTTTTTTATGTTGTATATGGGTGCCTTCAATTATCTATTTATCAGAGCCTTTTTTTTCTCTTTTGTGATCACAGTGATTGGCTCACAGTTGGCTCCTGACCAGCGCATGGATCTCAGCAGTCATTAGAAATAAGCAGTAAGAGTTTGAAATCTATGCCCCGGCAGTGGAGCAAGATCATCCACCAGGCAACCTAGGCAGATGCTTGGGGTCTAGTGGGCATCAAGGGGCCGACCTGACACCTTCTTTGACCTCTCTTTACTTCAGCTTATCAAAAGCACCACAAGGGGGCCCAGATCTACCACTTTGCCTAGGGCCCCATTACATCTTAATTCATCTCTGCCTGGCACGGATAAGAAGGTCTGAGCAGGGGGTAGATTTCAACTACTTGTGTCCAGACCCAATTTAAGTGTAACTCTAGTCACAAGAATTAGTAATTATCAGTTAATTAATTTGCCTTGACTGTAATCCAACTGAAACTGTGTCCTTTGATAAAAATACAATCTGATTTTTCCAAATAACAATTTTAAAAAATGCTCTGAAGCTCCTTGCTGAATGAACTTGGAAGGGATTCCCAGTACACTAATAATAACTAAGTGCACACTGAATAGTAGTAATCTCTAAGCACTCCAAAATGTATTCTATTTTGACATTTTGAGCTTATATTTGTATTAAATAGATAAGTAATTAAATGTTACTTGAGTTCAGCTGTTAAATTAACAAAGCACGATTGCCATTTTATACAGCCTAAATTGACAGTAAATGAGACACATTGTTTGATCTACTTAGTTCAATAATATAACATAATGATAACTTTAATTTGAAGCATTAGTAATGACAGCAAGAATTGTTTTCTAAATTGTGCTTTATTTTTCATTCCACATACCCAATCATGTTAATGAACTGTCATATCAGTGTCAAGCAATCAAAGTGTTAGACAAACTGTGTTGATCTGCACAACTACATAGAATAAAAAAAAAATGGTTGCTTTTTTTTTTGTATAAAAAGGTACATGAGGATGTATATTTATCACGAAGGACAAGATAATTACCAAGTAAACAAAAACACATCACGAGCAGATACAAATGAACGTCTAAATATACTCTGGAATATATTACATAGCACAGAAAATGCACAGTACTCAGCAGTTATGTAAATGTGGTTTAAAGTGATCACCAGATAATTCCCAGTCTTCTATATAAAACTGTGGGAAAGGAAAGAAGATGTGTTGTCATAACATCCAGTTAAAAGCTATTGTTTTCATTGCTTAACCAGCTCAGGACCGCGGTAGGTAGAATCTAAGCACCTGCAGATCTCTAATTCTTATGCAGTGCTGATTCTATACCACGGCTTTCCGCAATTCCGAGCTGATCATTGCTCCCTGTGGAAGTAAACTTGGTCATCATGTGACAGTCTATATTCCTTTTATTGGTAAGAATCCACTTTCATTGACTCCTTACCAGGTGATCACTGTGAGCCAATCACATTGATCACAGAACTGCCATGTTGAAACAAAGCTCTGGTCCTTAAAGGACCTCTGTTGCTAAAATCTTAAAATTTAAAATATATGTAAACAGATACAAATAAGAAGTCTGTTTCTTCCAGAGTAAAAGGAGCCATATATTACTTTTCTCCTATGTTGCTGTCACTTACAGTAAGTAGTAGACATCTGACAGAACTGACAGGTTTTGGACTAGCCCGTCTCCTTATGGGAGGTCCACAGGGTTTTCTTTATTTTCAAAATCACTTAGTGAATGGCAGTTGCTCCATCCAACTACGAGCAGGCAGGCTGGCCAACATCTTTGTATAAATCTTTTTCAGGGAATGTCTTTATAAAGAATAAAGGGCATGCTAAGAATCCCCTTTGGACTAGCCCAAAACCTATTGGTAATGATAGATTTCTACTACTTTCTGTAAGTGACAGCAACATAAGAGAAAAGTAATTTATAGCTCATTTTACTCTGGAAGAAACATACTTCTTATTTGTGTATGTTTACATATATTTTACATTTTAAGATTGTTATGACAGAGGTCCTTTAAGGGGCTACAGTGGTGTGGTCTGTAACTAGTTAAAGCTGATCGGAACTCTTGTACACTACATGATGAAAAGTCTTTATTTCACATAGTTTATAAAGAAATCCACTTCTGTATGTTTGTGTAGGGAGATCAAAGTGTCTAATTAGTTTTTATCTGCAAATGTAAATAGACTGCAGGAGCTCTGTCAGGCCTTTCAGTGGCTTCTGCAAGAGTGAAACCAAGTTAAAACTACAGAGTTTTTTTTTAGGATTATAAAATGTAATGAAGATTTTTTTTTTATAAAGGTTATCATGTTGTACCTAATGTTTGAGGGGCAATTCACACCTAAACAATTAGCGGGCAATTGCCGCTAATTGCTAAAGCGCCAGCGCTTTTTAAAGCGCTAGTGCCTTGTTACCCTATTGCAGTGTTCTCACTGCCGCAATTAGCACCAGTCGCGGGCGTTTTGCAATTACAAACGCGTTACCTGCAACATTTTCTGGGCGATTCAGCAGCAACACAATAGCAGGTTAAGTGCTTATAAAGCGCTGACCGCAATTGCTCTGAAATCGTGGAAGTATACAGTGATTTTTACCGTGCTAATCACGGTAAAATCACTAGAGCAATATGCTAGCGCTACCTAATGTGCTCTTCCTGGCGAATTTAAGTGTGAGAGGAGGTTCTGAGTTAAATTCTGCTTTAAAGAGAAACTCCGACCAAGAATTGAACTTTATCCTAATCAGTAGCTGATACCCCCTTTTACATGAGAAATGTATTCCTTTTCACAAACAGACATTTAGGGGGCGCTGTATGACTGATATTGTGGTGAAACCCCTCCCACAAAGAAATTCTGAGTACGTACTCTTGGCAGTTTCCTGTCTGTGAACCCTTTTGCATTGTGGGAAATAGCTGTTTACAGCTGTTTCCAACTGCCAAAACAGCAAGCAGCAGCTACATCACTTGCCAGCAGTAAAAATGTCACCATGTGATAAATGTCAGAATATAAATCAGGGATTTAAAATATTTTACAATGGGCAAACAATGACTAAATCATTTATACATAATTATTGTAAAAATGAAGCACTTTTTTATTACATTATTTTCACTAGAGTTCCTCTTTAAGTCTCTCTGGAATAGAAAGCTCTGGCCCCTTACAAGGGTATTATGGAAGAAAAACTGTAAAATTAAAAATTAATTTGTACATATACATATTAATGTACATGTGTCCCAGAGTAAAAAGCTCTATAGTGGCTGGATAGTGTAATGGTTAAGGGCTCTGCCTCTGACACAGGAGACTGGGGTTCGAATCTCGGTTCGAATCTCGGCTCTGCCTGTTCAGTAAACCAGCACCTATTCAGTAGGAGACCTTGGGCAAGACTCCCTAACACTGCTACTGCCTGTAGAGCGCGTCCTAGTGGCTGCAGCTCTGGCGCTTTGAGTCCACCAGGAGAAAAGCGCAATATAAATGTTCTGTGTTTGTTTGTTTGTATACATTTTCTACTTCCTATGTAGCTGTGACTTTTAGTACACATTATAAATCTACCTTCTCTGAACCTTTTACTGACAGGATTTGCACCAGTCCCTCTCCTCACTGGGAACTGTCACAATTTCTTTTATTTTAAAAGGCAATCCTCAAATGGCAGTGCCAGTATAGTGGCATGTGAGTAGGCAGGCTGGCTGGCATGTTTCTAAAAATCCTTTCCAGGGAGTGCTTTTGAAACAGTTAAAATGAACTTTGAGAATTCCCTGTGAGGGAATGGAGTAGTCCATAACCTTATTTTTATTTACTGTAATTGACAGGAACAAAAAAAAAAAGAAAGAAAAAAGTATGGCACATTTATTCGGAGACCAGAATATGGGCATGTGCATATGCAATTTAAGATTTCCAGGTTTTTTTTGGCATATTGCCCTCTAAAGTGAACCTGAGGTGAAAATAAACTGAAGATAAACAATTGAATTTATCCTCTACTCCTAAAAGTGACTTTTTATGGTTTTATTTTATATTTAATCACTTTCATACAGTAGATTGAATGTTTTGTTGTCTCTGTTCAGAAGTGCTACATATATTCTGCTGACTTCCAGATCCTGCTGGAGGTTAACCACTTCAGGGTCACAGGTTTTTTCCCTTAAAAACCAAAAACACTTTATTGTTACTTATCACACTGAAATGATCTATATATTGATTTTTTTGGCCACATATTAGGCTTTCTTAGGGTGGTAGTTTTTGCTATGAATTATTTTATTTTATATGCATGTAAAGGGAATAATAAGAAAAAAAAAAGAAAATAAATTGATTGTTTATCAGTTTTCAGCCATTATAGTTTTAAAATAAAACGTGCTTCGATACATGAAAACCCAGACATTTTATTTGCCCATTTGTTCCGGTTATTACAACATTTTAATTGTGTCCCTAGTACAATGTATGATGATAATATTTTATCTGGAAATAAAGCAGAAATTAAGCAAAATTAACAGTAATATAGTCTCATGTCATCCATATTAGAAAAGTCCCTAAGGTAACTATTTATGTAAAAAAAAATAATTAAATGATGTAATTTTTTTTTCATTTTTTTTTTTAACAAGTGTTTGATTTCTGTAACTGTGGGGCAGGGTTGGAAGGGGTTAAAAGTAATAAAATAAAATAATAATAAACTTTCTATGTAAAACAGTATACTGGTATAATTAGGTGTATTTTTACTTTTTTGCCACAAGATGGTGGTATTGAGACCGTCGTTCTATTAATAGAACACGGAAGAACATGGAAGTGTCGGGTCTGAGAGCTTGTGTGACCTTATCAAGCTCTCGGAAGACACGGGAATGGTGATTGGGATTAAGAATAAAAGATTCTCACATCCCGATCACAGATGGAGGGGGCTGCGACAGTGGATCAAATTAAAACGGCGCAGGGATTGTGAACACGACGGTAAGGTATGCATATCTACCCCCCTGATCTGCACGTGAAGTTTAAATGGGCGTAGATATGCGTACCAGAAATCCTAAAGTGGTTACGGTACCTAATGTACTCTGCCTGCCATCAGCCCACTATCTGAACAACCCTCCCGCGGCAGCATCTTTTATCTTCTTATAGTAGAATTACTGTAATTGCCCTCAGCTACAGTATTTAAAGTGCATTCTAACATGTCAACGCTGCGGAGCCCCTCTTTTGCCTAACTATTGCATACTCTGTGCCTGAAGACGCCATGAGAGGGCATCACAGAGATAAAATTGCTTAGATTGTGCCTGCGCATCCAAGACACCTCTGTTGCCTGCTACAAAATAAATGGCAAAACAGTAAAAACAGATTACCAAAAGTTATAGAGGAAAAACTGCAGAGCCAAATCTTTGGTTTGGGGACAGATGAGAGTCTCACTACAGGTGTTGGTGCATCACTGCTGCATGCTGATTCAATCAGCAATGCACTTGAGGACCCAGGCACAGGTCAGTCAAATTAGGTGACTCACGTATAAGCCTAGGGGGAACTTTTCAGCACATTTTTTATGCTGAAAAATTCAGCTTATACGCGAGTATATACGGTATACGGTAAACACTAATGTCCCTTTCACATTGAGGCGTTGCACCAATCTCCGCCACCGATGACTCATCACCCCCATATCACAATGGCCATTAGTCAATATGTGACTGGCTTACCGGACGTGTGACACACTGCAACAGAAGTATTTTGGGTGATGCAAAGGCAACGCACTCTCTTCAGTGCACTGCCGAGCAGTACAGTTCAGCACTCAGATGCATGGGTTTCAATGGCACTAAATAGATTGTTGCGGTAGTGGTGTGGCACCCTTGGGCAGATTTGTCAAAAAACAGAGACACTGGCGAACAGAGGGGGCTATTCCGGGTGTCTGGAACACCCCCCCTGCACTGAGCTGTGTATTCAGCCAGGGAAGCCTGCATAATATAAACAGCCTCATTCTCCCTCCCTTCTTACTTCTGGTGCCTCCCTCCAGCTAATAGAATGAGAGAGGCAGCCGAGCTTCCCCCACAAGAAGATGCAGCCTGCAGTGAGAGAATGTTGATTCTGGAGTCCCGGACTCTCCACAGCACAGAAGTGTCAGACATGATGCAATAAGAGGGCAGGCAAGCTGGTAAATATGCACAGCATGATGCAGAGCTTGCCTGGACTCAGGGTCCATGGGCAAACATCTGTCTGGTCTCTCTCCATTGTTATAATGACTGCATGTGTGGATAAGGTGTTAAACAAGTTGAAAAGTTTTTGACAGTCCTTAGACTCCAGGAGGTCTTCTTTCTGACTTGTGTGGGAGACTGGCAGGAACAGAAGTCCGATTACAGGCAAGTAACCTGTCTGATGTGGGACTGCAATACTAATAAGTTCTCTGCTCCATCTCAGGCTATTCTCAATTTCTCCACTCCTCTCTCTGGGCTAGTGCAATGCCAAAATGACAATAGCAATCACTAGCAATTTGTGAGTGTGATTTTGTGAAGCGATTTTCAGAGCGATTTTTGAATAAATCGCTCAAAAACATGCTACATGCAGTATACATGCAATTTTGAAAAAATCACAATGCTGCTGTGAGAACACTGTCATAGGGTAACATTAGCCAAGCTGTTTTCAAATCACTGTTGATTTGAAAAACGCTCAGAAGCTCTCTTGGTGTGCACCAGCCTCCTTCATTCACCTTTGTTTCCCTCTTTCCCTAGTGCTGAGTGTCTGTGTCTTCTTGTCATACAGGAAAGCTAAATAAAAGTCCAGTTCTGGTGAGGCAAAATATTATTATTTAGTATTTATATAGCGCCGCCATCTTCCACAGATGCATATATCCCTGCATCATATGGGTATCGCTTGCGATATGTGACACTATGTGGCCTATTCCACTGAATTGTCCAAACTAAGTCTATCTACCGTTTCTCTCTCGGGGAGTTGTTCCAGCACTGTACCCCGTTCAAATTTGCTGCTACCAGAAGCCCTCAGAAACACTCGTGTCCTTGAGTATTTCCAAAGATAGGCAGCTCCGTAATACGCCAGCACACTTTTGTGCATGGGCAGTATGGAGCCACCTGTATTCAGAAGCACTCGGGGACATAAGTGCTTCTGGACCTTTCAGGAATCCCCCCCTTAAAAATCCTGCGTTTGCCCCTGAGAGATGTACTTCCTGTCCATCTCCCTGCATGTCATGGGGGGTAAACAAATCACCCAGTCAGTGCACTCTGCTCCAGGGTGTATGAAATAGAAATAGTGTGGTGTCATTTTCCTGTGGTGCACCACACCAAGGGCTTGATTCACTAAAACAAATTACATGCTTTATCAGAGTTAACACACCTTATCAGAGTTAAAATGTCTTATCAGAGTAGCATAGTGTGCACTACAAACTTATGCCTGCTGCTTGGCAATGACAAGAGCTCCACTCATCCTGCCCTGAGCCCCTAAGGGTCCAATCACTTTAAAGGACATTATCCCCGCACTTTGATTGGCCCAATAGGCTGCCTGTCACTTGACAGGAAACTTGACGGGCAGCCTATTGAGCAAATCAAAGTGCGGGGATAATGTCCTTTAAGGTGATTAGACCTGCAGGGGCTCAGGGCAGGACGAGTGGAGCTCTCGTCATTGCCAGTTAGCAGGCATAAGTTTGTAGAGCTCGTTATGCTACGCTGATAATGCATGTTAACTCTGATAAGGCATGTTAACCCTGTTAAGGCGTGTTAACTCAGATAAGGTGTGTTAACTCTGATTAAGGCATGCTATTTGTCTTAGTGAATCAAACCCCAAGTGTGCATTTAGCCTAAAGGAAAATAAGAAAATCTAACACTAGCATCTCCAGATCCTAAGCTTTCTTCTCCTTCCTAATCTGCAATTCAGAACCTGTTTGTTTTTACCACAAAATGATATGAGCAATGCATAATGAAATAAACAATCGTAAAACTGTGATGCGCCAAACTTTTTGGTGAAACAAAATGCATACCTTATAGGTCTGTTCTTAATAGCCTAATTTTCTGTTCTAAGAAAAAAAAAACAATTCATTACAGAATGGCTCTGCTTTCTAAATATCCACCTTTTTCAAACTGACACTAGTGTCCACAGCTCTCTGCTGGAGAGAATGTAATGTGTTCTTAGTGGAAGCGTTATAATACTTTGAATACAATTAGAGCAAATTGCAGTGCTGCAGTTATTAATGTTTACTAGGGAGAACAGAAAGTTTGCTAATAGTTAACACATAAAACTACTGTTAAGAAATTCAAGATATTATTCAGCAACATAAACAAGATCGTGACACTGCACAGGGAGTTTTATTTTGTACATTCAAGAACCTGGAAGCCTGAATTATAACTAGTGTATTAGTCTGGCCAATACACAAGACACATTTATTCGGTAAAAGACAATATTTGTATGTTAAATATGAAATAAAGAAGGCTCTTTCAGACAATTTTGCAAGACATCTGTTGTCAGCATCTACCCTTCTTCAACCAACTACAAACATGTAAGGGTGTGGTTTCAGAAAGACGTAGGGTCATCCTGTGGCCAAGGTACCACCAGGAATGGCATACATGGCAGAAGGCACACACAGAAATTGGGCAAAAAAGGCACCCTGAATGGAGTTATAAGATAGATATAAGATATACAGCTAGTCCCCGACTTACGAACACCCCACTTACAAACGACCCGCCAATATGAACGGCATGAATTCTGTGTTTCCATGGGAACAAATCAGATTTTTTTTTCAAATTGGACTTGTTTAAGGAGGTACAGAGGGCAGATGTGACACAGAGGGGGACACTGGAGGCCCAGGGGGGCACAGAAAAGGTACAGGGGACAGAGCTGGAACAGTGTTCCGACTTAAAGTAATCGTCAGGAAAAAAAAATGAGTTTCACTTACCTGGGGCTTCTACCAGCCCAATGCAGCCATCCTGTGCCCTCGTAGTCACTCACTGCTGCTCCAGTCCCCCTATGCCAGCTAGTTCCGTTTTTGACGACCTCAGGGTCGGCGGGCCGCATTGCATACATTTTTACGCATTCCTGCTGTTGCAGGAACATTAACGCATTAGGGCTGCTGGCGTGGTGACAGCACCTCTCTGCCTTGTGGCCTGCCACCTCTTCACTCCCCACATCCACCTCTTGCTGACCTGAGGCACCCCCACGGTCTCCTTTGCTGAACGGCCATCTTAGCTTCCTGTTTGTTTGGGACTCTGCTCTGCCATCACAGCCTGCCATACCAGCACATTGGATCGGATTTCCTTGCCTGACTGAAGGTTACTCCCCCAGCCTTGGGCTCCCGCACATGGGGTTGAGAGATCAGGCAGCCTCTAGGAGCTAACTGGACTCCGTACTGCTGTATCAGGATTGGGTATAGTATGGCTTATGCTTTGTGCCATTTGCTTGAACTTTGCCTGCTACAATCTGCATCTGATCCGCTCATGCTGGCTATGCTGTTTCATTGAACTGTTTGCTTGCAGATGCCATTCCAGCCCCTTGGCTTTTGTTGGTCATATAGATCTATCCTGCCTCAGCTATTCTGTGCCGGCTTATTTATTGTGACAATTTCACTGCCATTTTTTTGTGATAGACTCTACTCGCCTAGGCCTTATTTTTGCAGGACGCTTTTGGGATCCCCGATCACATTAGGCGGTCTCAGGTAGCGGCGTGTCTGGATGTTTGGATGATTGGTTGATTGTTGAGCGAGGCCCCCTGGCAGTTTACACTGGTGCTTTTTAATATGTTTAATTATAATATTAATAAATTTTGTAACTTTCCACTTTATTTTTGATTTTTGTGATTTGTGACATATGCCCTCCAGACCCCTCTTTTTCCTTTACTTTTATATCCTGTGGCAGGGATGGATCTAGACCAAGTTGCACCTGGGGCAAGGTCAGGTTTTGGCGCCTAAAGGTCAGGTTTTGGCGCCTAAACTGCTAATCCCCATCCAAATTTTGCGGCCTTTTTAAGAATTCAACAAACTGCGCCTGGGGCAAGAGACCCGCCTGCCCCCCCCCCCCCCCCCCCCTAGATCCGTCCCTGTGACCTGTGGCCAAGGTACCACCAGGAATGGCATACATGGCAGAAGGCACACATTGAAATTGGGCAAAAAAGGCACCCTGAATGGAGTTATAAGATAGATATAAGATATACAGGTAGTCCCCGTCTTACGAACGCCCCACTTACAAACGACCCGCCAATATGAAGGGCATGAATTCTGTGTTTCCCTGGGAACAAATCAAATTTTTTTTTTCAAATTGGACTTGTTTAAAACTACTTAACGACCGCCTAACGCCCATAGGCGTCGGCGGGTCGTTAGTAGTATAGCATGGAAACGGCCTTTCCATGCCAGTTCACGGAGACTGCCTCCGTGAACAGTGTGCGAGCCGCCGATCGCGGCTCGCACGCATAATGTAAACATGCGGGGAAGGAATCCCCGCTGTTTACATCACACGGCGCTGCTGCGCAGCAGCGCCGTGACGTAGATCGGCGATCCCCGGCCTCTGATTGGCCGGGGATCGCCGGCATCTGATAGGCAGAAGCCTATTCTATCAGGCGCAGGACGGATATCCGTCCTGCGCCGCACACAGGAGAAGGAAGAGGGAGGGAAAGCAGGGGAGCCTGGAAAGCGCTGCGGAGGGGGGTTTTGAGGAGCCCCCCCCCCGCAAATCAATAGTAGCCGGCGGCGATCAGACCCCCCCTGCAGGACATCCCCCTAGTGGGGAAAAAAGGGGGGAAGTCTGATCGCCTTGCCTTTTACCTGATCGGTGCTGCGGGCTGTAGAGCCCACGCAGCACCGATCATTCCAAAATCCCCTGGTCCTTAAGTGGTTTAAGGAGGTACAGAGGGCAGATGTGACACAGAGGGGGACACTGGAGGCTAGGGATGCTCGAAAAATTCCGCGGAATTATAAATTCCGTGATTCCGGCCGGAATTAGGTTAATTCCGATTCCGGTAGTCAAATCGGAATTCCTATACCTCTCAAACGGAATTCCGCGGAAAATTCCATCCATCCATCCATCCATCTCATGCAGTAGGGAATTGCAGATTTTCAAAACAGCTTATATACCATAGCTGGGATTTGAACCCAGAACCTAATGTGTAGTAGGTATCTGTCTTACCCTCTAGACCATGACCCACACTACATGCTAAAGCTGGCGGTAGCATAAACCATACTTCCATTATGATCAATTCGATAGAAAAAGTAGCATGATTAAGGATTTGTACTTTTTGAAAAGCATGCTTATATACCATAGCTGGGATTTGAACCCAGAACCTAGTGTGTAGTAGGTATCTGTCTTACCCTCTAGACCATGACCCACACTACATGCTAAAGCTGGCGGTAGAATAAACCATACTTCCATTATGATCAATTCGATAGAAAAAGTAGCATGATTAAGGATTTGTACTTTTTGAAAAGAATGCTTATATACCATAGCTGGGATTTGAACCCAGAACCTAGTGTGTAGTAGGTATCTGTCTTACCCTCTAGACCATGACCCACACTACATGCTAAAGCTGGCGGTAGCATAAACCATGCTTCCATTATGATCAATTCGATAGAAAAAGTAGCATGATTAAGGATTTGTACTTTTTGAAAAGCATGCTTATATACCATAGCTGGGATTTAAACCCAGAACCTAGTGTGTAGTAGGTATCTGTCTTACCCTCTAGACCATGACCCACACTACATGCTAAAGCTGGCGGTAGCATAAACCATACTTCCATTATGATCAATTCGATAGAAAAAGTAGCATGATTAAGGATTTGTACTTTTTGAAAAGCATGCTTATATACCATAGCTGGGATTTGAACCCAGAACCTAGTGTGTAGTAGGTATCTGTCTTACCCTCTAGACCATGACCCACACTACATGCTAAAGCTGGCGATAGCATAAACCATACTTCCATTATGATCAATTCGATAGAAAAAGTAGCATGATTAAGGATTTGTACTTTTTGAAAAGCATGCTTATTTACCATAGCTGGGATTTGAACCCAGAACCTAGTGTGTAGTAGGTATCTGTCTTACCCTCTAGACCATGACCCACACTACATGCTAAAGCTGGCAGTAGCATAAACCATACTTCCATTATGATCAATTCGATAGAAAAAGTAGCATGATTAAGGATTTGTACTTTTTGAAAAGCATGCTTATATACCATAGCTGGGATTTGAACCCAGAACCTAGTGTGTAGTAGGTAGCTGTCTTAACCTCTAGACCATGACCCACACTACATGCTAAAGCTGGCGGTAGCATAAACCATACTTCCATTATGATCAATTCGATAGAAAAAGTAGCATGATTAAGGATTTGTACTTTTTGAAAAGCATGCTTATATACCATAGCTGGGATTTGAACCCAGAACCTAGTGTGTAGTAGGTATCTGTCTTACCCTCTAGACCAGGGGTCCCCAAACATTTAGGGTTGAGGGCCGGGTCAACATACTTCAGACCGCTGGTGGGCCGGAGTAAACATAAAATGATGTAGAAGTCTTTGCGGACCAGACAGTGAAGCATACCCAGGTGACAATCTGCAAGCCAATTGGACAGCAGTGTCACCTGATGTGGAATTTGATTGGAAACCAGCAAAATTTCTGCTTTCTGGCTTCCATGTGGATGGGGGGTGCTGCACTGCTATTCCATATGTGGACCACCAATATTTAAAGATGTAGCTGACTGCATTTATAAGCAATACATTTTCTGTGTGGGGGGCCGGTAAGAAAGCCTTAGGGGGCCACATTCGGCCCGCGGGCCTTAGTTTGAGGACCACTGCTCTAGACCATCAACCACACTCAGGGCCAGGCTTTAGCATGTAGTGTGGTCAGAGGTGGGACAAGGTCCTTCAGCACCCAAGGCTGAGACAGCAAAGTGCGCCCCCCCATCCCTCCCACCCCAGCTGTCACACACGGATTGCTATTACACTAAGAGGTGCCCCAGGCCCCCCCCCCCCACCCCCAACACCTTAATCTCTACTTATCTGGCTTGCTGTCGCTGCCATGTATCACCTTTTCTTATTTCTTTCTGCTTCAAACACAATTGGGAATGACAGCTGAATGAATTGTGCACCCCCTCCTACACTGCGCCCTGAGGCTGCAGCCTCTCCAGCCTCAGCCTTACTAGTGGGTAAGACAGATACCTACTACCATGCAGTGTGGTTCATGGTCTAGAGGGTAAGACAGATACCTACTACACACTAGGTTCTGGGTTCAAATCCCAGCTATGGTATATAAGCATGCTTTTCAAAAAGTACAAATCCTTAATCATGCTACTTTTTCTATCGAATTGATCATAATGGAAGTATGGTTTATTCTACCGCCAGCTTTAGCATGTAGTGTGGGTCATGGTCTAGAGGGTAAGACAGATACCTACTACACACTAGGTTCTGGGTTCAAATCCCAGCTATGGTATATAAGCATGCTTTTCAAAGAGTACAAATCCTTAATCATGCTACTTTTTCTATCGAATTGATCATAATGGAAGTATGGTTTATGCTACCGCCAGCTTTAGCATGTAGTGTGGGTCATGGTCTAGAGGGTAAGACAGCTACCTACTACACACTAGGTTCTGGGTTCAAATCCCAGCTATGGTATATAAGCTGTTTTGAAAATCTGCAATTCCCTACTGCATGAGATGGATGGATGGATGGGAGGAGGAGGAGGGAGAGTAACATTTTTCCGACGGAATTCCGCGGAACTGACCCGGTATACCGTCGGAATGGAACGGTAACGGAATTTGTATATGTCGGAATGCGGAATTGTGCCGGAAACGGAAATCGGCTATTCCGACCATGCCTGCTGGAGGCCCAGGGGGGGCACAGAAAAGGTACAGGGGACAGAGATGGAACAGTGTTCCGACTTAAAGTAATCGTCAGGAAAAAAAAACGAGTTTCACTTACCTGGGGCTTCTACCAGCCCAATGCAGCCATCCTGTGCCCTCGTTGTCACTCACTGCTGCTCCAGTCCCCCTATGCCAGCTAGTTTCGTTTTTGCTGACCTCAGGGTCGGCGGGCCGCATTGCATACATTTTTACGCATTCCTGCTGTTGCAGAAACATTAACGCATACATTTCTATGCGTTAGTGATGCAACACGTAAAATGTACGCATTGCACCACTAACGCGTAAAAATGTATGCAATAATGTTCCTGCACCAGCGGGAATGCGTAAAAATGTACGTAATGCGGCCTGCCGGCCCCGAGGTTGGCAAAAACTAAACTAGCTGGCATAGGGGGACTGGAGCAGCAGTAATTGACTACGAGGACACAGGATGGTTGCATGGGGCTGGTAGAAGCCCCAGGTAAGTGAAACTCTTTTTTTTTTGCCTGAGGATTCCTTTAAGAACAGATTCAGGTTAAGAACGAGCCTACAGTTCCTATCTCGTTCGTTAACCGGGGACTACCTGTATAAGAAGAGATATAGGTTCAGAGCCTACTGGTCTCACTTTGTAGATCTGAAGCTCAGGTTTCTGGTAATGTAACTTTACCACTTCACTACTAAAGGATTTTTCCCCTTCAGTACCAGAGCAATTTTCACCTGCCAGCACTCCTCCCATTTATTATCCAATAACTTTATCACTACTTATCACAACAAAATGATCTATAGCTTGTTTTTTTGACACCAATTAGGCTTTCTTTGGGTGGTACATTTTGCTAAGAATTATTTTATCCTAAATACATTTTAACAGGAATAGTAAGAAAAAAAATAATTTCTCAGTTTTCAGTCAAAACAGTTTTAAAGTAATACATGCTACAGTAATTAAAACCCACGTATTTTATTTACCCATTTGTCCCGGTTATTACAACGTTTACATTATGTCCCTAGTGCAATGTATCTCGACAATATTTTATTTATATGTTATATATTACAAGATTTTAACAGTAATATACCCCCATGACATACATATCAAAAAGTTCAGTCCCTAGGGTAACTATTTGTTTTTTATTCCTCTCTCTTTTTGAGGGGGTAATTATGAGAGTGTGGAAGGTAAGGGGTTCATTTTAATGGGAATTTATGTATTATGTGTAATGTAATGTTTGTAGGGTGTATTTTTACCATTTGGCCACTAGATATTCCCCCACTGTATCTTCCTGTGTGTACTGTTAGTACGCCAACAGGAAGTTATGTGTGTATGTTTTTACTTTCTTTATGTCAGTGATCACGGCATCTCATTGATCACAGGAACTTAGATCAGTGAATGGAACTGTGTTCCCATTCACTGATTTCCTGGTTAATGGACAGTGATGAGAACACAAGTGGGAGCATGCACAGCGGCAATCATGGCAAGAGGCATATATTTTCGCCCCTGTGCAGGAATTAAAGTCCTGTGGGGCATAGATATACTGCTGCAGATGGCATAAGTGGTTAAAGAAGAACTTTATAAAAAAGGGGGAAAAAATAAATCAATACATTGCAAGGTGTAAATTAAAAGATAGAAGATGTATCAAGAAATAATTGATATTCACCAAATAATTTGCTCATATTATTTGATCCACAATCAGCCTGCAGGTAACCATATTTACTACTAGCAGACATTGACATTATCTACACCCACACCTCTTAACAATGCGATAGGCTAAAATGTTGTATTTTTAGAGATATACATATGCACAGAAGGATACTGTTGGGACCTAGGTCCTGACCAGTGCTGCTCGGATACCCCTTTTCAAAATCCGGATCCGATTCAGATCCGGATACCCAGATATCCGATCCAGTTCAAACTTTTGCGATCCGAATCCAAATCAGATATCCAACCTCAGTATCCTGGCGGATTCGGATATCCGGATAGCAAAACTGGAAGTGGCCTTTAAATTGCTTTTAAAATGTTTTTTGGGGGGTAAATGAGGCATGTAGCATCATTTTTTTTTAAAGGGAAACACTAATTGATGATGTGGGGACTTACAATCCCCCCCCCCCCCCCCCCAAAAAAAAAGGCTGTCAATTAAAATCAGGATTCGGCTCCAGACAGCGGTCGTGCAGCCCACATTGTGTCCAAAGTCCAACCGCACACCTGGGACATAACTATTTTCAGCCCAGAAACCTCCAAAAAAGTATGCAGCAGTTGTGTTTTGGGTTAAATATAGGTGGTATCAGCACAGCAGCGGTGGCCTGTGGCACCCTTGTGGTGTGAGCAGCAAAGGCAGCAGGAGCAGGGCAATGCAGCAGCAGCAGGTGTAACATTTGCCAGGAGCATGCCGGACATGGCATTTTGCAGTGGCACGTGGCGCTTGGCAGGTGGCACTTGGCACTTGGCACGTGACACTTGGCTTGTGGCACTTTGCACTTGGCACTTTGCACGTGGCACTTGGCACTTTGCACTTGGCACTTTGCACTTGGCACGTGGCACTTTGCACTTGGCACGTGGCACTTTGCCCTTTTCATTTGGCACTTGGCACTTTGCACTTGGCACTTTGCACGTGGCCCTTTGCACTTGGCATGTGTCACGTGGCACGTGGCATTCAATGTGAAAATTGGCATTGAATGGAAACAGCCCCATTCACTACCATTAGTTGCAAAATCATTGCAAATTTTCTGAGAGAAAAATCTGACACAAAATGCACAAGTGGAAACCAGGCCTTACTGTAGGTAGGATGCTCTTTAAATGGTGACCTGTATTTTTTTATCTGCTATATATACTGTTTGAGATGTTTTTAAGATGTTTTGGAGATTAATATTTTGTGGTTAGGGTTCACTTTAATTTAAAGAGGAACTTTAGCAAAAAGGGGGGAAAAATTCAATACATTGCAAAGTTAGAAGTGTAAAAATAGAAGAGAGATTGATAAATGATTGTTCATATTGTTTGATCCACATTCAGCCTGCATGTAATCATCTTTACTACTGGCAGACATGGATAAAAAAAAACAGACAGCTCCAAATGCCATTTTTAATAACCACACCCACTAATAATGCGATAGGCTAACAGGTTGTTTTATATAGATATGCACATGCACAGAGGGAGATACTGGTTGATTGGCAGTTGGAAACAGATGTTATTTCCCACAATGCAACAATACTCACGGAGAGGAAACTGTCAGGACTTAGGTCCTGACATCACACTGTGGGATGGGTCTTACCACAATATCATCTGCCATGCAGATCCCCCTGATGATCTATTTGAGAAAAGGTAAAGATTTCTCATGGGAAAAGGGGTACAGGCTTCTGATTGGGATGAAGTTCATTCCTTGGTTACAGTTCCTCTTTACTCTTCTATATGTTTTTACCTGCATTATTTTGGTCTTACCCATTATCAGCTCATCTAAAATACTGTAACCTCTGATGGCAGAATTGGCAAGAGGTTTTTTTGGACTCCTTCCTAGTTTACAGTATTCTGCCCCTTTACTATTTCAAAACCTCACCCTCCTATGTGTATTAGTTGTCAGGGAGTTTATGGCCATCAAGAGCACAAAGATCATTTGCTGTTGCGCTTTCCTTTCTGCACTTTTTCGAAAGCAAATTGTTTTAAATAAAAGCTGCATTTGAAAATGACAAATTGTAACACTGATGCGTCTGACAAATGCGTTGAAAGTTGAATATGCTGTGTCTATTACGCTGTGTCCTGTTGTGCTCAAGTCAGTGTCAAGTTTTGAGTCATTCAGCATACTGATTAGCTGTATTTTACCTCGAGACAGTTATTGCACTGATTCCATGATTGTCTAATTCATCTACTTACTTACTTTACCCTGCTGCTGAATTGAATGTCATGCTGTCAATGGGTTCATCATTACATTCAGCTGGAAGGTTCGCTACATCTTTCAGCTCAGTAAGACAGCTATTATAGAGTTTGGTGGACGGCTTTTATTCTAAAATAACCCTTTTTTGGTAATGTCAAACATCTTGGCAAGCTGTCTTGTAGCACAAGAATGAACTCTCACTGTTTTCAAGTCCCGAGCCTAGAACACAGTGTACTCTCTATCGCGTTAGGGAGTGATTTCTAATAATTATCTGCACATTGTTCTTTACTCATTTTATGCTTGTTACCTTATGCAGTTTTATAGTAACCACTTTGTAAGCCATCACCGAAAGTGAGCATTTTGACAAAGCTTCCAAACAAGACTAAAGCAAAACTATTGAACCACTGACATCCCTATTATGTTTGCTGTTGTGTGATTGTTCTACTTTTTTATGTTTAAATGAAATATATAATAATTTTAATGTGTGTGTGTGCGAGCGCGCTTCAGTTAAGCTCTATACACTGCTAGGAACAGCGGCAAACATTACTTCACCTTCCTTACTAGTGATCAACATGAATTCTACATAAATGTAATTTAGCATTGTAATTCGCGATTGGCACTCTTCCCCATCATTAGCCGTTACTTGAAATGGACCTCCCAGACAGGCATCCTGGAGGCCAGGGGCATTGCTAGGATCCTAAGCAATCCAGGGAGCTTTTGGGCACTCCAGCCAAACAATGGGTGTGGCTATGGACCAGAATTTGGGTGTGGTCATGGGTGGAGCCAAATGTACATTAACTTAAGAGCGATCTATGTAGGCCTGCCCAACAAAGTGTTGGATGAAGCTCCCCTCTCCATTAATACAAAAAAAAAAATGCATGCCAGGGCATGCTAGGTGTTTGGTGTCATGCTGGGTACTGTGGTGTTTCTATTGCTTAGTGCACATGATACAATTTTCTGCCAGATTTACCTGCCAGATCAATTTTTTCCAACATGTCCGATCTGAATTTCGATCGATTTTCCAATCGATTTCCACAGAAGTTAACGAAAATCAATCAGAAAATCAATCGAAATTAAGATCGACATGTTGGAAATCTATGTGGCTTGCTGGGTGTTGTGGTGACATGCTGAAAGCCGTGGAGCATTCATAAGGAGCATGCATCATTGCGCAGTGGGGTCACTGGGGTGCGAAAGTTTGGGCAACCTTGTTAATCGTCATGATTTTCCTGTATAAATCATTGGTTGTTATGACAAAAAATGTCAGTTAAATATATCATATAGGAGACACACACAGTGATATTTGAGAAGTGAAATGAAGTTTATTGGATTTACAGAAAGTGTACAATAATTGTTATAATTGTAATAATTGTTTTAACAAAAGTAGACAGTTGCATACATTTGAGCACCACAAAAAGTAAATGAAATCAATATTCAGTAGATCCTCCTTTTGCAGAAATGACAGCCTCTAAACACTTCATGTAGGTTCCAATGAGAGTCTGGATTCTGGTTGAAGGTATTTTGGACCATTCCTCTGTACAAAACATCTCTAATTCATTGAGGTTTGATGGCTTCCAAGCATGAAAAGCTCTATTTAACTCACACCACAGGTGTTCAATTATATTCAGGTCTGGGGACTGAGATGGCCATTCCAGAACGTTGTACTTGTTCCTCTGTATGAATGCCTTGGTGGATTTTGAACAGTGTTTAGGGTCATTGTCTTGTTGAAAGATCCAGTCCTGGTGGCGCAGCTTTAGCTTTGTCACTGATTCCTGATCTGGACATTAGTCTCCAGAATCTGCTGATACTGAGTGGAATCCATGCGTTCCTCAACTTTGACAAGATTGACAGTCCCTGCACTGGCCACACAGCCACATAGCAAGATGGAATCATCGCCATATTTTACTATAGGTAGCAGGTGTTGTTCTTGGAATGCTGTGTTGTATTTCCTCCATGCATAACACCCCTTGTTATGCCCAAATAACTCAATTTTAGTTTCATCAGTCCACAGCACCTTACAGTGGCTTGGAAAAGTATTCGGCCCCCTTGAAGTTTTTCACATTTTGTCATATTACTGCCACAAACATGAATCAATTTTTGGAATTCCATGTGAAAGACCAATACAAAGTGGTGTACACGTGAGAAGTGGAACGAAAATCATACATGATTCCAAACATTTTTTACAAATAAATAACTGCAAAGTGGGTTGTGCGTAATTATTCAGCCCCCTTTGGTCTGAGTGCAGTCAGTTGCCCATAGACATTGGCTGATAAGTGCTAATGGCTAAATAGAGTGCACCTGTGTGTAATCTAATGTCAGTACAAATACAGCTGCTCTGTGATGACCTCAGAGGTTGTCTAAGATAATATTGGGAGCAACAACACCATGAAGTCCAAAGAACACACCAGACAGGTCAGGGATAAATTATTGAGAAATTTAAAGCAGGTTTAGGCTACGAAAAGATTTCCAAAGCCTTGAACATCCCACGGAGTACTGTTCAAGCGATCATTCAGAAATGGAAGGAGTATGGCACAACTGTGAACCTACCAAGACAAGGCTGTCCACCTAAACTCACAGGCCACACAAGGAGAGCGTTGATCAGAAATGCAGTCAAGAGGCCTATGGTGACTCTGGACAAACTTCAGAGATCTACAGCTCAGGTGGGGGAATCTGTCCATAGGACAACTGTTAGTCATGCAGTGCACAAAATTGGCCTTTATGGAAGAGTGGCAAGAAGAAAGCCATTGTTAACAGAAAAGCATAATAAGTCATATTTGCAGTTTGCCACAAGCCATGTGGGGGACACAGCAAACATGTGGAAGAAGGTGCTCTGGTCAGATGAGACCAAAACTGAACTTTTTGGCCAAAATGCAAAACGCTATGTGTGGCGGAAAACTAACACTGCACATCACTCTGTACACACCATCCCCACTGTCAAATATGGTGGTGGCAGCATCATGCTCTGGGCATGCTTCTCTTCAGCAGGGACAGGGAAGCTGGTCAGAGTTGGTGGGAAGATGGATGGAGCCAAATATAGGGCAATCTTGGAAGAAAACCTCTTGGAGTATGCAAAAGACTTGAGACTGGGGCGGAGGTTCACCTTTCGCACATTCATTCACAGCGCCAGGAATTACGTTGTCAAAACAGGAACTTCCATCCACCTCCAGAGACCTCTCCTGTATTTTGGGTGCTAAGTTGTGTACTCCCAGCAGCCCAATAGAAACAGAGAAGGAGAGGGTACTCTCAGTGGATATATTTCAGGCAAATTTTTATTGGAAATGGATAAGTATAAGCATTGCAGTAAATTCACTCACATCATGAGGGTCCTACACCAATTAGGACCCTCTCCGGCTAGGTCACTTCCCACCCTGTGGTACTCAGCAACACATATAATCAGAAGTGCATAGCCCGCTCTCGTCCCTGAGGAGGTTCACCTTTCAGCAGGACAACGGACCTAAACATAAAGCCAGGGCAACAATGGAATGTGGTTTAAAACAAAACATATACATGTGTTAGAATGGCCCAGTCAAAGTCCAGATCTAAATCCAATCGAAAATCTGTGGCAAGATCTGAAAACTGCTGTTCACAAATGCTGTCCATCCAATCTGACTGAGCTGGAGCTGTTTTGCAAAGAAGAATGGGCAAGGATTTCAGTCTCTAGATGTGCAAAGCTGGTAGAGACATACCTTAAAAGACTGGTCTGGCAGCTGTAATTGCAGCAAAAGGTGGTTCTACAAAGTATTGATTCAGGGGGGATGAATAATTACGCACACCCCACTTTGCAGTTATTGATTTGTAAAAAAAATGTTTGGAATCATGTATGATTTCGTTCCACTTCTCACGTGTACACCACTTTGTATTGGTCTTTCACGTGGAATTCCAATAAAATTGATTTATTCTTGTGGCAGTAATGTGCCAAAATGTGGAAAACTTCAAGGGGGCCGAATACTTTTCCGAGCCACTGTATTCCAAAATAAAGCTGGCTTGTCCAAATGTGCTTTAGCATACCTCAAGCGGCTCTGTGTGTGCTATGGGCAGAGAAAACACTTTCTCTGCATCACTCTTACATACAGCATCTCCTTGTGTAAAGTGCGCCGAATGTTTGAATGATGCACAGTGACTCCACCTGTGGCAAGATGATGTTGTGGGTCTTTGGTGCTGGTCTGTGGGTTAACTCTGACTGTTCTCACCATTTGTCGCTTTTGTTTATCCAAGATTTTTCTTGGTCTGCCACACTGAGCCTTAACCTGAATTGAGCCTGTGGTCTTCCATTTCCTCAATATGTTCCTAACTGTGGAAAATGACAGCTGAAATCTCTGAGACAGCTTTCTGTTTCCTTCCTCTAAACCATGATGGTAAACAATATTTGTCTTCAGGTCATTTGAGAGTTGTTTTGAGACCCCCATGTTGCTACTCTTCAGAGAAAATTAAAAGAGGAGTGAAACTTGCAATTGATCCCCTTAAATACTCTTTCTCATAATTGGATTCACATGTGTATGTAGGTAAGGGGTCACTGAGCTTACCAAGCCAGTTTGAGTTCTAATAATTAGTTCTAAAGTTTTTGGAATAAATAAAATAACAGTGCCCAAATTTATGCACCTGCCTAATTTTATTAAAACAATTATTTAGCACTTTCTGTACATCCAATAAACTTCATTTCACTTCTCAAATATCACTGTGTGTGTCTCCTATATGATATATTTAACTGACATTTTTTGTTGTAACAACCAACGATTTATACAGGAAAATCATGATTAATAAGGTTGCCCAAACTTTCGCACACCACTATATGTGTCCTCACTGTTCCTCCCCTGAACTCCCCCTTCCCAGCAGAGTAGCACAGCGGCAGGAACTAGTCATCTCCTCCATCCGCTCTCCAAGTCTGGAAACATCCTTTGTAGCTAGCAATTCTCCCCCTAGCATCCGAAAATAAGACACTAGTAGCCAAGCGCCTGGTTTCTTCTCAGACAATAGTGGGAGAAGACCAGAAGAGATGTCTGCAGAATGCAGAGACCAAGTGGCCAGAGATAAGTACCTGACTCTGCCTGGGGTACATCCGTGGAACCCCAGAATAGATCCGGTGCATGTGCCACTGATCTTTGGGGCTAGCAACGCCCCTGCCGCAGGCATTGAGGGAAACAGCTGTCAGCGCAGACTCTGCTGCGCAATGAGACGCTCTCCCCCTCCATCCATACGCCATGGCTCTGCCTGTGATGACATGCTGCGCTTTGAGCCGCTGTGTAATAAGCCACTCCTCCCCTTCTTTCATTAGCTGATGCTCAGCTGATACAGCTAATGAAAAAGTAGAGGCTTTTAGTTTGCAGGCATAGTTTAATACCACAGCAGTGTGTTAACGGCAAATTTGCCATTACTAATGCCGGGGCAGCTCCGCACATCAAGCCTTTATAACTGTGGGTGTTATGGGGTTAAAATACACGTTGCTATGGTTACGTTTGGTAAGCCCACATGCTACCATAGCAATGCGTACATTAACATGGTAACATCCACTGCTCTAAAAGGTTATTGTGCCGTGCTTCCCCGGACTGGAGTTATTAATAGTAAAATTGCAGTGTGTTCTCTGCACATGACCACTTTACTGCATTGTTGTTCATCAGGCCCTAATAATCCTCATTTGTGAGACAAGCCTGAATTTTGTGTCTGTCATTCATTATTGCACCACCACTGCAGTGCTAGAGCTGTTAAATAAGTTAATGGACTATGTCCAAAATAGTGTTCAATTAAACAGCAAATATTACCTGTATAACTACAATTTACTTTTCCTGGATGGGTCTCTTTGTTTGAGTTCTGGGAATGCAACAGTGAAAAGAAGAAATATACTGTATATTCAATATTCACCTTTTATGCATTACACAGAGTTATGTTTGTTTTCATAGATTTATTCAGATGCTGTCCAGTTTGTGGATAGGTCCATTTCAGCATGAGATAGGGCTCACGTTTTTCACAAAAATAGAGAAGAAGAAAAAAAATCAGTGTATTCTTTGTAGAAATCCTAACTTCCAGTGAGATTTATAAATCCAATCTCTTCAATTACAAAGGTAATGTAAGTAATAAAGCTATGCCTTAAGCTTCCCATTTACATACTATGAACTGTTCTCTAACCAGATGGTTAAAAATGAATTGGTAATAATTATATAGCTATGAGCACTTTATGGGAGTCATTTGCTAAAGGAAATGTGTTGGAGAATGTATTGATGTAGGGCTGTGTTCACTTAAAGGGATCCTGAGCGCCAGACGACTTCCAACAAAGTCGTGCTATGACCCCTCTAGAGGAGCCTCTTGCAATGGCCATGCGTGTCACTTCCTCTTCCTGCTTCATTCAGTGATGCACTTCTCTAACATGGCAGACAAGGGTGACCCGGAAGTTATAACATAGCCAAGATGGCAGCTGCGATTTTTAAATTGAAATCAAACAAAAACTATTTGGTGTAAAATGGGGATTCAGGCATCAAATGAAAGCGGCTACACGCTACACGCAGGTAGGCATTTTAAGTACTTTGCAGTACTGGTCAGAGTCTTAAAGGCATACCCATGAGAGGTGCTCGGAGTCCATTTAAACATCCTATTGCATGCCTGCCTAGGATTTTCTGTTTTTTCCCCATCCTAATCACTTGATCAGGTGTTTAAAAATAATATATCTTCAGTTTACTGTTCATCTTTGCAGATCCCTCACAGTAAATCCTCCCTTAGTAATTCCAGGCAACAGATTTTGAAGGGGAAATAAAAGTGTTTCCATTCCACATAATATAGAGTAACCAAGCAGCTAAGGGTGACCCAAACCACTAGGAATGTATAGGGGGATAAAGGAGACCAAAAAGCCCTCCTACTAAAAAGCAATGCTTGGTGGAATTTGCCTTCTTAAAACAGAAGGAAATTTGCAATAATTCAGCTATTTGAACATTTGTGGATACCCACAATGCACCACTACTGAATATGCAAATTATCCCTTTCCGCCCTTGTAAGCAAGGCAAGCATCCAGAACCACTGGTGTATAGCAAGCCTATAGCTTTAAATATTATACAGCCACACCAACCCCACATGTAGACAGACTGTTTCGGGCTTTTGGCCTCATCAGTACATGGCAGGGATTGATATGGCTGCATGGGATGCACCAAGCATTGCTTATTAGTAGGAGGGCTTTTCGGTCTCTTTCATCCCCCTATACATTCCTAGTGGTTTGGGTCACTCTGAGCTGCTTGGTTTCACTGTTGTACTGGTCCAAGCCCTATCTCATACAGCCGTATCAATCCTTGCCATGTACTGATGGCAAAAAGCCTGAAACAGGCTGTCTACATGTGGGGTTGGTGTGGCTGTGTAATATTTAAAGCTATAGGCTTGCTATACACCAGCGGTTCTGGATGCTTGTCTGGCTTACAGGGGTGAAAAGGGATAATTTGGTAGTGGTGCATTGTGGGTATCCACAAATGTTCACTTATTTAAGAAGGCAAATTCCACCAAGCATATAATATAAACATAGCCATAAAGTAGGGGTGGTCAGAAAATGATTAAGACTGGAGTTATACTCTTTCCACCCCTAGGCCAACTTCTTCATGCTCCATGTACAGCAGCCATCCACCAATTCCATTAAAACCCATTTTTCCATATGAAAAATCCTTATAAAGCAAACCCTCTTTCATGCACAGCTCCCTTGGACAGCAGCTCATCTTTCTCTATGTTGCCCCCCTTTTGCAACCTCCCTTTTCCATGAGTAGTCTCAAATTCCATATCCATCCACACCTTTAGGCCACAGCCATCTAAGGCCTGAGCTTTTCTGGCCTTTCCAGAAATATGGTATTGGAAATGAGTGCAGCTTCAGGCCTATGTTAGACTCCGGTTGTATTTACTGTATATTGTCAAAGAAAGAAACAAAGAAGGACAGGATCAACAAATGCCACTGACATATCATTAATTATATAGACATTCTCTTTCCAATAGAGGTAGCAATGCAACCAGGAAAGTATCCAATAACATAATATGAAAGGGAACATGAAAATAAAATCTGTATTTAACAATATAAGATTTCCCTTCACAAGATATAACTGAGTTAATGAAAGTGTACCAAAATTAACAAATAAATAAAACATTCCCCCAATGGAAGTTTCATAAATGGTGTGGGCTTTAAAGAGACACTAAAGCTAAACAATATATATATATATATATGATATAATGATTTGTATGTGTAGTACAGCTAAGAAATAAAACATTAGGAGCAGATACATAAGTCTAATTGTTTCCAGTACAGAAAGAGTTAAGAAACTCCAGTTGTTAATCTCTTTGCAAAAAAGCCATTAAGCTCCATGACTTTCAAAGTCACAGAGTGGTCTGTCTTCTAAAGTTTATTATCTCAACTGTCAGCGAAGAATTTTCTTTTTCTCTGCCAGAGGAAAGGTCCATAGTTCACTAGCCTGCTCTGTAAAATCATTTAGAATACTGAGTAGTGTGTAAACTGCAAATATTAAAGAATGATGCCATGTTATAAAACAACACTATATAACTGAAAATAAAAATATGAGAATATTTTCTTTGCTACAAATATTCTAGTAATTATCCGGACTACACAACCAATTAATTATATCATATATCTTTTTTCTCTCTTCAGTGTCTCCTTAAGGAGATAAGTAAATGTATGCTGCACCGCCCCATATATATATATATATATATATATATATATATATATATATATATATATATATATATATATATATATATATATATATATATATATATATATATGCATACATATATACAGTACACAGTATATGTTTGTTTAACTTAGTTTATTCACAACTAGATAAACACAGAGCAAAAGCAGCTGAAAGAGGACAAGTGTACTACCAGATGATTTTTCAGACAATCCTTGTGCACAGATGTGTAGCACTCAATTACCTGAAACAGTGTCTATGATTTTGTTTTCTTCTATGTAGTGGCCATGTGGACTTCAAGGTGATGTGAGATGTCAACTAGGCAGCCACAAGAAGCCCCATTTTAACATGTTGTCTGTCCTCTCTAGGAGTTTCTTCAGGATGTGCATACGATCCTCATGGCTCTCCACTGCACCATGGAATCCACTGCTCTCACTGGTGTGATCTAGCAACATCATATAATCCGGCTGGTTTAACTGAGAACAGTGATACTTATTCACACAAAACATTTACTGTTAATACACATTCACACTTACATTACACATTTGAGACTATGGCTATCATTCATAAAGGAGCTGTTGGTAAGGGGAATCAATGCGGGGAAACACAGCTGCCGGTATTTTAGACTTCTGGGTGGGCATTCATAAAAAAGTATCCATGTGCGGTAGCAGTGCGGAGATTCCCCGAACTAGGCTGGCGGTAGGCAGGCGGTAGGCTTGCGGAGACACGGAAGCTGCCGAGTTGATACATTTCTCCGTGTTCTGCTCTGCTGCAGCTGCCTGGGAGGTCTGTGTGTCTCCATTCACTTACATTGTTATCGCCACATCAGAGTGAGCGGTACTTCCCGACCTCACACCGCTTGTGGTGATCTTTATGAATTAACATTTTGCTACATTTGTTCCGATAATCACCGCACAAGGCGGTGATTTATCACTCTGCTCGGTAGTGTTATTTTTTCATGCGGAAAGAGCCTTTATGAATGCTGACTTTGCTGAGTGTTCGGTAAAGTCAGCTGTTTTAAGCATTTCCGCATGCGGGAATGCTTTATGAATGATAGCCAATGTGGAGTGGGGGACCGGACCATGCACAGTGCACAACAGAGCAGGAGGGGCAAGGAGGGAAACAATAGTGTCTGTCTGCGATTGGACAAGTTGATTGGCTGAGAACATTCTAAGGTGTATATGAGCCTTTAGTCTCTGAGAACCCCTACAGTGATGCAGTGCTATAGTGATGGTGGCAGTTGAAAATTTTAGAGTGATCTCTCCGCATCCTGCTTAGTGCCACCCACTGACTGGCTGTTGTAAGTCCTGGGTTTCCTTGAAATTGCAGCACGACTAACACTGTAGATGTAAAGGTACATACAAACATTAGATTAAAGTCAGACCGAAACAGCGGAAAACAGCCAAAAATGACCACCTGGGCCACGATTGTTTTCCTTTCTAATGTGTGTTCACCATACAGCCGACACTGTTTAAGGTTCCAACATGTTGGATCCTTAACGACCACCAATGCCCATGCATGCCCAATTGCAATATTATTTTCTCAGCCCCCCAATCAGGGTAAGTCACTCCATTAAGCGCTGATCACCGTCCCCCCCCCCCCCCCCCCCATCCCCCATAGCAACATAGCATATTGAGATGGCTAGAGAAGTGTCTGTAGGAGATATTTTCTGATTTTCTGATCTCCAACAGGTGACAATAAATGCAAGTGTGTATGTAGCTTAAAGCTTTATATTTCCAAGTGCAAATGTGATATGTTCAGAATGAATCTGTGAACTTCAATGGTTTTCTTTTATAGTGGAGTGTGTGTGTGTGTGTGTGTGTGTGTGTGTATGTGTGTGTGTGTGTGTGTGTGTGTGTGTGTGTGTGTGTGTGTGTGTGTGTGTATATATGCATGTGTGTGTGTGTGTGTGCGTGTGTTTGTGTATATGCTTTTGTGTCTCTGTGTGTGTGCGCATGTGTGTTTGTGTGTGTGTGTATATGCCTGTTTGTGTGAGTATGTCTGTGTGTCTATGTGTGTGTGCACATGTGGGTGTGTGCGGATGTGTGTGTGTCTGTCTGTGTGTGTGTGTGTGTGTGTGTGTGTGTGTGTCTGTGTGTGTCTGTCTGTGTGTGTGTTCGTGTGCGTGTGTGTCTTTGCATAGGCTTGATAGATTCATTTTTAAATGTAGCAAGATGTTAAAATATGGGACATCAAATGTAAGCTATGCAATAATTAGAACGTATTTATTTTCTTGTCCGTACCAATTTTTAACATCCCAAACCTCAAGGCAATGTGAACTGCCAAACTTCAGCAAACATATTTTATTTGCTTCTTGCTTTGTTTACCAATGCCAGCAGCAGATTCTGAATCAAATACTGTGGTAAAATGATTCATTTTTATGTTGACAACTCAGGAGGATGCTATTTCTGGATTCTGTTTGGAGTGCTTCCATAATGACTCCTATTGGACAAGTTATACAGTCTTCCTGACAATTTATCTACCAGGCAAGGGAGTTGGTATGGCAACCTTAATTAATATGCCTCAAAACTGGATGTTAAACCTAAAAATGAAATCGCAAACCCAAGTTTTAATTGTTTCTGCTAAAATAATGTTTATTTTCTTTTACCATACGATAGAGAGGGGCAAGCAAAAAAATATTAATGTTTTAGCCTTTCAGCTTTAGAAACTGAAAATAAAATTAGAGCTGCTTTTAATTGTAAGAATCCGCATTGGCAGTAGCACTGTCAAATCAAATATTAAATGATAGTCTGCATAATGCATGCGACTGATACATTTTTCAAGAAGCTATTTGTATTTACAGATGTAAATTGCGTTGATTGCTCTAGAGAGAACTAAAAACCTTCAACTCGCTTTTCTAGTGACTCCCGTAATTTCTCCTCATGTTGTAGTTAATGAAATTCCACCCTGCCTATGCTTTATGTTAATGGCATAATATCAGTTTACACAACCAGGTTCTTTTTGATTGGGTGCTGTCCTGTAATGGTGAAAGGTGAAAAGCATTCCAGTCTTCGACTTTGTGCTTCAGACATGTTGTCCATACATAAAGTGGTTCTGTGTACATATTAGCTCATCAAAGCAACAGCTGATTAGATGGCTGCTGTTTGCAGCAGAGACAAAACTTTATTAGAAGAGCAGTCGACAGTAACCTCTACTCTGCCTAACCCTAACCTTCTCCTCCTATACATAATACTAATCTCTCCAATGCCTAACAATAACCCATTTCTCCCTTGCCTAACATTAATCTTGCCTATACCTAGCACTAACCTCTCTGATGCTTAACCACTTTTCCCACCAGTACAATGTATTTACATCCTTTGTGACTTCATCAAAGCCACGAAGACATAATTATACCATTTTCATTGCTTACCCACTGTGCATGATTGTGTGCTTTGCTGTGTGTGCCCCCGGCACTGTAGCTGCAACACTAATTGGTGAACGATTACTGTTGGCTACTGCAGTGAACGCATGAACAATCACTGCAGTAGCCAACTGCAGAGATCTTTCATCGGTCTACCTCCATGGCTGGATCGTTAGAAGAAAGAAGCTGCGAGCAGCCTGTCGTACCTCTACCTGGTTCCAGCGACCTTCCTGTTCCGAGCCTCTGTTCACCACTCTGCACTCAGCCCCGT
Source organism: Hyperolius riggenbachi (assembly GCF_040937935.1). Lineage (NCBI taxonomy): Eukaryota > Metazoa > Chordata > Amphibia > Anura > Hyperoliidae > Hyperolius > Hyperolius riggenbachi. The sequence goes on along the minus strand of NC_090646.1, from coordinate 118,413,642 downwards.
ACTGCCACAAATATGGGTCCTAGCTTGATGACGTCATCAAGCAGGGACCCGGAGGTTCAGCATCACAGAGCTGATTGCAGAGCGGTGAACGGAGGCTCCGGCTGCAGGCTGATCCCTGGAACCAGGTAGAGGTGAAACAGGCTTCTTGCAGCTTCCTATTTTTTAGCAATCTGGACGTGGAGGGAGCTGCCTAGGAAGGGGATAAAGTTATGGCTGATTAAATAATTAAATAGGAAGATAGATAAAACATCAAAACTGTCCGGTTCATAAAGGGAAAACAAGGTCTGGATGCAAAGTGGTTACACGGACCCAGAGCAGACTGCTTGAGTATGCATTTAAGCATACCCACGAATACTTGGTAATACCCTCAGACTTACCGCCCAAGTTGTAAAATTTCCCCCCCCCCTAGAACCGGCCAGTGTTAATTGCATTGGGGTCGGCGACTCTTAACAAAGTTGCACTGTGACCCTGGAAGTCGGGTCATGTGGTCTGCGCATGCTCCGGCTTCCATCATCCTCCTCTCAGCCTATCCATGCATGAGCAGTACGTCATTGTGCTCAGTGCACGAGAGGAGTTTCCGGGTTCACCGCACAACTTTGCTGAGAGTCGCTAGCCTCAATGCAATTTGCCATGGTTGGACTGGAGGTGGGGGGGGGGGGGGTGAATTCACAACTCAGGTGATAAGTGAAGGGGTATTACCAAGTATTCATAGGTATGCTAAAATGCATACCCATGCAGTCTGCTCAGGGTCCATTTAACCCTAACCTATCCTCCCCAATGCTTAACACTAACCCTCCTCTCCCTTGTCTAACGTTAACCTCCCTTCTCCTCTGCCAAACACTAACCTCCTTCTCCTCTCTGATGCCTACTAGCTCTTCACCGCTAATAGCTGACGTTGAATCGGCAGATTAGGTTGATGGTCTCATACACAAGTGCCAAATTCTATTATACATTTTTATAGCATTGTCAATTTTTATTAAAAAAAAAAAATGTCATAGCATGGATGTCATGATATGACATGAGGATTGTCCATAAACCGTGAGCAGACATGGAATCCAAAGATAAATGCTTTATTGCGATCAATACAAAAGTGAACTTCCATCCATAACGTAGCATACAGCTTTCACCTAGCTGTCTCACACCAAACTGACTGTCTCTCCCTCTCTACCAGACAGTATATCAGCTTGTCAACAAACAGACCTCAAACCTTATCAGGTGATAAGGACAAGGCCAGTCTGCTAACACACAACAGAACAATAGTATATTCCCCACTCGACTTCCTTAACACAATCAATGCAGGGTCCAATCACAGCAAACAAAAAAAGCAGAATCAAAATACATTAAGCAAAACATACAGTTATTACATATCATACATTTTACATATCATGTATCACAATGGACAACTTGCAGTTTTTTGTTTTCTTTTGTGAGCAACCCAGTGCATAGTTACAGGAAGCATATGTTAATTTTTTACCCATTTGGAAATAAAATAGTACTTGATGTCAAAATTATGGGGGGTGGGTGGGTGGGTTTAAATACATATCTGTGCTGATGTCTTAGGGGCCCAGGAGATGCTCCACCCCACTCCTCGGCAGTGGGGCGGTGGCCTGCCCATGTTTCTGAAGACTGCCCAAGTTCTTCGGAAATCTCTGCCTGCGTGGCCACGGCTCGCCCTCAACTCAGCAGCGATCAATCAAGCTGCGGTTATGCAGGTGGGCCAGAGCCTTGACAGGAAGTGTGTATTTAACCCTGTGACACCCCCCCCTTTCCCCCATCCTCCATCTTTTAGACAGAGCCTGTCATAACAGGCTCTGTCATTTTGACCTCAAGTACTTTTTAAAGGACATCTGAACTGACAGGGATATGGAGGCTAGCATATTTATTTAATTTTAAAGTGAACCTCCAGACTAAAAATTGACTCAGCAGCACTGAAAAGGCTTGGTTTTTCTTTAACAGTTTAACAGCATCAGAATTTTGTTTTTCTTACCCAAGCCTCATTTTTAGCTGCACAGAAGCTAAGCTCCACCCTACAAATGAAATCTGCCTGTGTATATTCCCCCTGATGCTGTGCAAAGCATGATTTCTGATGTTGTTCTCGTTCTGCTGTTTTAGCGCACATTTGTTTTTGTTTTTTATTTTGATTGTGGGATTTGAAGCCTAGCACGTTCAGCTGGGAGGGGTGATCAGGGCACAGGGTGGTTGGAACTGTGTCTCATGCTCCCTGTCACCTCCTTTCAACCAAAAAGATGTCTGCCTCCATGAAATCACAAACATTTGCCTGTTCTTTTAAAATAGGGTGGGTAAGAGATGATATTACCTATATATTTTACTTAACAACTAATGTAACACAAAGGGGTACTATGGCGAAAAATTGTAAAATGTAAAATATGTGCAAACATAAACAAACAAGTACATTTTTTTCCAAAGTAAAATGAGCCATAAATTATTTTTCTCCTATGTTGCTGTCACTTACAGTAGGTAGTAGAAATCTGACAGAAGCAACAGATTTTGGACTAGTCCATCTCTTCATGGGGGGATTCTCAGGGATTTATTTATTTTCAAAAGCACTTAGTAAATGGCAGTTGCGCTGTCCAACTGCCAAAAAATTGTGTAGCGAGCAGGGAAGCTGGCCAGCATCATTGTTTAAATGCTTTTTAGGGAATATCTTTATAAAAAATAAAAGCTTTGCTGAGAATCCCCTATGAAGAGATGGACTAGTCCAAAACCTGTCACTTCTGTCAGATTTCTACTACCTACTGTAAGTGACAACAACATAGGAGAAAATTAATTTATGGCTCATTTTACTCTGGAAAAAACATACTTCTTATTTGTCTATGTTTGCACATATTGTAAATTTTAAAATTTTTCGCCATGGTGCACCTTTAATGACAGTATGTTTGTATAGGCTGAAATTCCTCTTTAAAGAATACCTGAAGTCTAGCAGTTCGGCTGAAGCTCTGTTTCTAATATATTTAGCCATAGACCCTGAACAAGTATGACAATGAGATGATTCAGACAAATACCTGACATGATTCTTGTTTCAGGTGTGTAATTCAAACACTGCTAATGCCAGTATGATCAGCAGGAGTGCCAGGCAACTGGTATTGTTTGGAAGGAAACAAATATAGCAGCCTCAATACACATCTTTCTTCATGTTCCATTTAAAAAAGTTGTTGGCTTAGAACAGGCTTTTTAAACCAGGGTTCCCTGGAATCCCAGGGTTTCTTGAGGACTCTGCAGGGGTTCCTTGTCATTTTCCCCCATTGTGACAGAAGTATAGCAGAGCACATTATAATAGGGGATACTGTAACAAGAAGCACTAAATTGAGGGCTCAGGAGACAGTATAATGAGTGGCAGTGTAATGGGGGTAGTGAAATAAACAGCCACACAGACTTTTACAGACCATGCCTCCTGCAAAACAAATGCAGGGGTTCCTCAAGATCAAACCATTGTTTGCAGGGGTTCCTTGAGATCCAAAAGTTATTTGCAGAGTTCCGCCAGGGTAGAAAGGTTGAGAAAGGCTGGCTTAGAAGGATGGAAGTCTTCTAGAACACTGACCAGTGGAGCTCACCTTATTTTTCCTTGAATGCCATGACCTCAGCAAATAATAGCCTTGACAAGGAAAAAAAAACCTCTCTTCAAAAGAATCATACTTATAAACGGGACTGAGTTTATTTTGTACTATGCTGACAGATGCAGAAAGTGTGTGCTTTTCATACTAATTATACCATTTTCCCTTCCAAACATCTCATGTGGGCTGTCCTGTCATTTCTGTTAAGAAAAAAAGCTTTAATTTCATCTTTCAAAACCAGACTAAGTGCATCACCTAAATTTCTAAGTGCCAGGATTATATTAATTTAGGGTGTCAATCTTATAATAGCTTGATTTTATATTCACTTTAAAGAATTTGTAGAACGCTTTTCATGAGACAGGGGACTAGAAAATGTGAAGCGAAAGGGACACCATTGCCTGGAGCAACCCATGAACGTGTGAGCGCTTCAATGAAATAAGGATCCTGACTGGTTGCACAGACTGAGTAACAGCACCATATATGTTCTAGTTTTCTTTACACTTGAGCCAATGGGCCTGATCCAAATCACTTTTTATCCTAAGATTTCTCCTAGGTGATATTTTTCCACCATTTAAAAAACAGCGCTGTACTGGGGACAGCCGTATGACATGGCTGTCCCCCTGGCACTCACAAAAGTGATCCGCTGTCATAGGCTGAAGCCTATGACAGCCGATCACGCTGATTGGCTGGCTGGGAGAATGAGGGAGGGTGGTAAAATAAATAAAAAAAATACACAAATTATTTTAAAAAATAATGAAATAAATATGTGTGTGTGGGGGGGTCACTTGTGTGCTGAGTTGTGTGGCCCTGCAGTGTGGCCTTAAAGCTGCAGTAGCCTATTAAGTAAAAAAATGGACTGGTCACTAGGGGGGTTTAACCCCGTGGTCCTAAAGTGGTTAAAAGGCATTTTATTTATGAGGTTTGAAAATATCACCTAGTAGAAAACTTAGGAGAAAATGTGAATTGGTTCGGGCCCAATACAGTATATCAACCGCAGTAGTATACAGTATGTTTTCAAAACGGATCTCTTCATTTGTGTGTAAGGTGATGCTAATAGTTAAAATATCGGTAATGTGCAATTGCTGATATTCTGGTGAAGCAGTGACACTTTAATCTGTTGTTCTGCTACTGCCTGCACTAAGCTGCACTAAGCAATTATAAGGAGTGCAATACAAATTGTAAAAAAAGAAATTAGGCTGGCAAAGATCGAAGCTGAAAATCAAATCGCTAGGGATATCAAATCTAACCCCAAAAAGTTTTACAAGTACATCAACTCTAAAAAAAGAAAGGCTGACTGTATAGGAATCCTAAAGGATGAGGGTGGGAACTCAATGGTGGATGACCAAGGTAAGGCAGAGTTATTAAATGCTTTCTTTGCTTCTGTCTTCACAAAGGAAACAGCACTGTTGCAAATTACAGAGGCAGAAGAGTCTCAACCTTCTACCTGTAATATTAAATACTTAAACAAAAAGGTAGATGGAGGCTGGCACTTCCAAAAATAAGCTCTTTTATTGAAAGATTAAAAGCATGTGGCTATACGGCGACAGCCCGCTGTTTCAAGACTCAGCCCTTCTTCAAGCCGAAGTATCCACAGGTTAAAACATCATACATCACACTTATATAGTATAACACCCACCTAGCAACCAATCAATTCAAAATACGTGCAGCCAATCGTCTCCACCGGTGTCCTGGCGGACCTGAGAGAGAACTGATGGTCCAAAATGCAAATCAGCAACATCACATGTATTGGGAGGTGGAGCGGCGAATCCGCAGCATAAACACACCTCCCTAATCAATATTCACTGCAGCAGTAGGAGGAGACCAATAGGACCAAAAGCAGATGTCAACAGTTCAGGCCCCTCCCATAGGCGTACATGCGTCACACATCACGTACAGGGCTGACGTGTGGCATGTTGCTGAAGCTTCCCAAAGTCCTCCCCACCGGGCGGGCCGCGCGCAGTCAGCTGCTACGTAACAGAGCGGCCATGCGTCACCGTCCTCACACAGGGGGCGGCACGCATAATGTTGCCAAGCAACGTATCCATAAACAGGCTCCGCTCATAAAAGCATCACACGTCGCATACATAGCGAACGCGCGGCTTGCAGCCAAGACTCCGCACAGCACTCCCCAGTGGGCCGGGCATGCGAAGCCAACAACTATAAACATGAGTGAGGCGGCCACATGCCGCCCTCACTCGTAAAGGGGGCGGCACAAAAACTGTTGCATAGCACCATGTAAATAAAAACATGTAAATAAAAAAAAAACTGTATCAAATATCTCCTACCAGTACTGCAGCGATCATAGTTAGCACACACCTCCTCCCTCAAGTTCCAACCATCCAGTGGAGAAGAAGTTCTGCATAAAAAGAGCAAAAATTACACATTAGTAAGAGCATGCGGAGTTAACAAGCCAAAGAAGGTGATTAGATACAAAAACCCAGCTCATACTCCCTATTCAATCCCCCTTGTCCCAAAACACCCAATCTCTTAATCCAACTCGCCTCCCTCCTCAGTAGTTCTTTAGTCCTACTAAGTCTGCCCCTCCACCCCGCTGGCACCCCGTCAATGACTTGCACCTTCAACTGAGACACACTGTGGTGTAGCTCAGTGAAATGTGCAGAAACTGCTTGTTTGGTATCTCCATTTCTGATAGCACTTTTGTGGGAACAAAATTGCCCAATTTTTGGACAGGATTTTACAACCAATGGTGGTCACCCTAGACTCTTATGTTAAGGATACCGATATGTTTCTGAGGAAGATCAGGGAACTGAATGTGGTGGGGGATGATCTCCTACTTGTGACCCTTGACGTAGAGAGCCTCTACACCTCCATCCCACATGATGGGGGTGTGGAGGCCGTAGATTGGTTCCTCATGACTAGATCTGACGTTTCCAATGACCAACGACTATTTTTGGTTGACCTACTGAACATCATTTTGCGTTGCAATTATTTTTCGTTTATGGGTGAGTTCTTTCTGCAGCTGAGGGGCACAGCGATGGGGTCGAATGTGGCCCCGTCCTATGCTAACCTCTATATGGGCCTCTATGAGGAAGCTTTCATTTACTCTAATCGTTTGTTTCAGTTGCACGCCAGATGTTGGCTCCGTTATATTGATGACATCTTTTGCGTGTGGGCGGGGCCGCGTTCGACCTTTGACACTTTTCTGCTTGAATTGTCCCTGAGCTGCAGAGAGATTAGACTTACTAGTCATGTAGACGTTGATAGTGTTTCCTTTCTAGACACACTGATCGAGAGAAGAGGTGATAGCCTCTCCTCTGACCTATATGTGAAAAGTACTGATTGCAATTCAGTACTACACTATAATAGCTTTCATCCCCCTCATGTTAAAAAGGCAATACCTAAGGGCCAACACAAGAGACTCTCTAGAATTGTATCTGACCAGACTGTATTGGAGAGACGACAGGACGATATGGACTTGAAATTTCGACAAAGAGGGTATCCGCGACAGGTGTTAAGACAGGAGACCCGTCCAACTAAAAGGTTACATAACCAGTTTCGCCTTCCATTTGTATCAACCTATAATACCTGTAGTCAGGAGATAGGTAAGATCATCAGACGCCATTGGCATATGCTTTCTGAAGCCTTCCCACGCATTCCAGAATTCAGGTACCCCCCCTTGTTATCGTTTAAGAAAGCTCCGACTATTAGAGATAAGGTGTTCTATCACGACCAAAAGGACTCGAACTCTGACAAAAAAGTGGGGACTTACCCTTGCCTGGGGTGTCACCTCTGTGGACATATAATCAAGGGCCCAGAATTTGGGCACCCCTCTAAGGGGACTAGATTCAAGATTAGGGATCTGTATACGTGTGAATCCAGCTTTGTAGTTTACATGTTGAAATGCCCTTGTGGGTTAGCCTATATAGGGATGACTACCCAAAAGGTTCGTGATAGGATTTGTTCCCACAAAAGTGCTATCAGAAATGGAGATACCAAACAAGCAGTTTCTGCACATTTCACTGAGCTACACCACAGTGTGTCTCAGTTGAAGGTGCAAGTCATTGACGGGGTGCCAGCGGGGTGGAGGGGCAGACTTAGTAGGACTAAAGAACTACTGAGGAGGGAGGCGAGTTGGATTAAGAGATTGGGTGTTTTGGGACAAGGGGGATTGAATAGGGAGTATGAGCTGGGTTTTTGTATCTAATCACCTTCTTTGGCTTGTTAACTCCGCATGCTCTTACTAATGTGTAATTTTTGCTCTTTTTATGCAGAACTTCTTCTCCACTGGATGGTTGGAACTTGAGGGAGGAGGTGTGTGCTAACTATGATCGCTGCAGTACTGGTAGGAGATATTTGATACAGTTTTTTTTTTTTTTATTTACATGTTTTTATTTACATGGTGCTATGCAACAGTTTTTGTGCCGCCCCCTTTACGAGTGAGGGCGGCATGTGGCCGCCTCACTCATGTTTATAGTTGTTGGCTTCGCATGCCCGGCCCACTGGGGAGTGCTGTGCGGAGTCTTGGCTGCAAGCCGCGCGTTCGCTATGTATGCGACGTGTGATGCTTTTATGAGCGGAGCCTGTTTATGGATACGTTGCTTGGCAACATTATGCGTGCCGCCCCCTGTGTGAGGACGGTGACGCATGGCCGCTCTGTTACGTAGCAGCTGACTGCGCGCGGCCCGCCCGGTGGGGAGGACTTTGGGAAGCTTCAGCAACATGCCACACGTCAGCCCTGTACGTGACGTGTGACGCATGTACGCCTATGGGAGGGGCCTGAACTGTTGACATCTGCTTTTGGTCCTATTGGTCTCCTCCTACTGCTGCAGTGAATATTGATTAGGGAGGTGTGTTTATGCTGCGGATTCGCCGCTCCACCTCCCAATACATGTGATGTTGCTGATTTGCATTTTGGACCATCAGTTCTCTCTCAGGTCCGCCAGGACACCGGTGGAGACGATTGGCTGCACGTATTTTGAATTGATTGGTTGCTAGGTGGGTGTTATACTATATAAGTGTGATGTATGATGTTTTAACCTGTGGATACTTCGGCTTGAAGAAGGGCTGAGTCTTGAAACAGCGGGCTGTCGCCGTATAGCCACATGCTTTTAATCTTTCAATAAAAGAGCTTATTTTTGGAAGTGCCAGCCTCCATCTACCTTTTTGTTTGCTGCAGTTGGATCCCATGGTGCGGGGAACCTTTGAGGCTTGGGCACCCTATCCCTCTTGTTAGTGAGTGCCACTCTTTTTATCTCTATATTGGAAACGTCTACGCACTGCAGAGGATGAGCACCACGGGGGATGCTTTATCTGGTAGAGCTCCAGATACTTTTTCCTACACAGAAGAGCATGCGGCTCGTGTACTTGCTAAGGCTGGCGAAGGTACTTTATTTCTTCGAACACCAGATGCCAAACCTCTTAAACGGGAGCTGGAGATTGTTAAAAAGAAATGGGTTGAGCTTGATATGCACGCCAGAACTTTGGCTGAATATTGCCGCTCGAGAATTATTCCAAGATCTATACGTTCTCAGATATCGCCTATGATGTTTCTTGGTGATCAGGAATTTTGTTCCACATTTGAGAAGATATGGAATAAGGCGGCCTTTGATACAATGATCCTTACTATAGAGAGGATCCATCAAGAACTGCCAGTATTGGAGAAAAAGAGTCTGGCTATTATTACCCAATTAACTGCTACCTTACCAGCAGAGGAGATGCAGTCATTTATTGACCAACTTTCGAAGAAAATTGTGACCCATACTAAGTCCATTGAGGAAACCAAACGCTCTAAGTTCCAGCGTGATACACTTGACTACAAAGAGGGTTACGTCTATTCATGGCAAAGAATGGTCCCTGCTACCACTGTGAGGAGATTTAACAAGCCTAATAAGCCAAATAAACCCAAAGGAGGTATACCTCGTCCTCGGGGAGGCAATCAAGGATCCTCAGTCTCCGATTTTTTATCCTCTCGGGAGAGTTCACCTGTAGGAAGAGGAGCAGTCGGAGGGGTGGCAGTAGAGCCAGGGCAAAGCGCACAAAGGGACCCTGCGAAGAGTCAGATGGAACTACGCAAGAGGAATTGATGGATCTACCCCAGTTGGTTGTTAACATCTCTGGACATATGTTGACACCAACAGAAGAAAGGGTTTTGAATTATGGTTTGAATTTCAGTCCCACCAACACGCCCAACTTTTTTGAATTAGATCAGGAACTTTTTAGATTTTTCAGGACTATTAAGTTGAAATATTTTTTTGGGGTGTCTCCACAGTTTAATGGTCAGATGTTAGAAAGGGATGAGTTTCAGTTTACATTAAAAGAAATAGGCCTTAGAAATAAGAGCTATTTCACTCCCTCAGGAAATATGGTTATTGATAGTTTCTGTGGTAAAGTTATGGAGGACATCAACACTCTGGAACAGGACCAACGGAAGAGGAGAATTTCGTTTAATCTCACAAGGGAAGAACGTGAGGCACTCAACCACTTGAAACAAAGAACTGAACTGACCATACGGCCCGCCGATAAGGGCGGAGCCGTGGTAGTGCTAGATAGTTCTTATTATGAAGAGGAGATTAGGAGTCAGCTTATGCAACCTGAGATTTACTGTAAAATTGAAGAGGACCCCCTTATCTCTGTACAGAGAAAAATTAAAAGCATAGTTGAAAAAGCTAAATCTAGGGGTATCATTGATGAAAATCTAGCTAAATTTTTGATTGCAGAAAATCCGACTACACCCAAATTCTATACATTGCCTAAGATACATAAGAACCCATGCCGGCCACCGGGGAGACCCATTGTGGCCGGCACGGGTTCTGTATTTGTGCCTATTGCCCAATTTTTGGACAGGATTTTACAACCAATGGTGGTCACCCTAGACTCTTATGTTAAGGATACCGATATGTTTCTGAGGAAGATCAGGGAACTGAATGTGGTGGGGGATGATCTCCTACTTGTGACCCTTGACGTAGAGAGCCTCTACACCTCCATCCCACATGATGGGGGTGTGGAGGCCGTAGATTGGTTCCTCATGACTAGATCTGACGTTTCCAATGACCAACGACTATTTTTGGTTGACCTACTGAACATCATTTTGCGTTGCAATTATTTTTCGTTTATGGGTGAGTTCTTTCTGCAGCTGAGGGGCACAGCGATGGGGTCGAATGTGGCCCCGTCCTATGCTAACCTCTATATGGGCCTCTATGAGGAAGCTTTCATTTACTCTAATCGTTTGTTTCAGTTGCACGCCAGATGTTGGCTCCGTTATATTGATGACATCTTTTGCGTGTGGGCGGGGCCGCGTTCGACCTTTGACACTTTTCTGCTTGAATTGTCCCTGAGCTGCAGAGAGATTAGACTTACTAGTCATGTAGACGTTGATAGTGTTTCCTTTCTAGACACACTGATCGAGAGAAGAGGTGATAGCCTCTCCTCTGACCTATATGTGAAAAGTACTGATTGCAATTCAGTACTACACTATAATAGCTTTCATCCCCCTCATGTTAAAAAGGCAATACCTAAGGGCCAACACAAGAGACTCTCTAGAATTGTATCTGACCAGACTGTATTGGAGAGACGACAGGACGATATGGACTTGAAATTTCGACAAAGAGGGTATCCGCGACAGGTGTTAAGACAGGAGACCCGTCCAACTAAAAGGTTACATAACCAGTTTCGCCTTCCATTTGTATCAACCTATAATACCTGTAGTCAGGAGATAGGTAAGATCATCAGACGCCATTGGCATATGCTTTCTGAAGCCTTCCCACGCATTCCAGAATTCAGGTACCCCCCCTTGTTATCGTTTAAGAAAGCTCCGACTATTAGAGATAAGGTGTTCTATCACGACCAAAAGGACTCGAACTCTGACAAAAAAGTGGGGACTTACCCTTGCCTGGGGTGTCACCTCTGTGGACATATAATCAAGGGCCCAGAATTTGGGCACCCCTCTAAGGGGACTAGATTCAAGATTAGGGATCTGTATACGTGTGAATCCAGCTTTGTAGTTTACATGTTGAAATGCCCTTGTGGGTTAGCCTATATAGGGATGACTACCCAAAAGGTTCGTGATAGGATTTGTTCCCACAAAAGTGCTATCAGAAATGGAGATACCAAACAAGCAGTTTCTGCACATTTCACTGAGCTACACCACAGTGTGTCTCAGTTGAAGGTGCAAGTCATTGACGGGGTGCCAGCGGGGTGGAGGGGCAGACTTAGTAGGACTAAAGAACTACTGAGGAGGGAGGCGAGTTGGATTAAGAGATTGGGTGTTTTGGGACAAGGGGGATTGAATAGGGAGTATGAGCTGGGTTTTTGTATCTAATCACCTTCTTTGGCTTGTTAACTCCGCATGCTCTTACTAATGTGTAATTTTTGCTCTTTTTATGCAGAACTTCTTCTCCACTGGATGGTTGGAACTTGAGGGAGGAGGTGTGTGCTAACTATGATCGCTGCAGTACTGGTAGGAGATATTTGATACACTTTTTTTTATTTACATGTTTTTATTTACATGGTGCTATGCAACAGTTTTTGTGCCGCCCCCTTTACGAGTGAGGGCGGCATGTGGCCGCCTCACTCATGTTTATAGTTGTTGGCTTCGCATGCCCGGCCCACTGGGGAGTGCTGTGCGGAGTCTTGGCTGCAAGCCGCGCGTTCGCTATGTATGCGACGTGTGATGCTTTTATGAGCGGAGCCTGTTTATGGATACGTTGCTTGGCAACATTATGCGTGCCGCCCCCTGTGTGAGGACGGTGACGCATGGCCGCTCTGTTACGTAGCAGCTGACTGCGCGCGGCCCGCCCGGTGGGGAGGACTTTGGGAAGCTTCAGCAACATGCCACACGTCAGCCCTGTACGTGACGTGTGACGCATGTACGCCTATGGGAGGGGCCTGAACTGTTGACATCTGCTTTTGGTCCTATTGGTCTCCTCCTACTGCTGCAGTGAATATTGATTAGGGAGGTGTGTTTATGCTGCGGATTCGCCGCTCCACCTCCCAATACATGTGATGTTGCTGATTTGCATTTTGGACCATCAGTTCTCTCTCAGGTCCGCCAGGACACCGGTGGAGACGATTGGCTGCACGTATTTTGAATTGATTGGTTGCTAGGTGGGTGTTATACTATATAAGTGTGATGTATGATGTTTTAACCTGTGGATACTTCGGCTTGAAGAAGGGCTGAGTCTTGAAACAGCGGGCTGTCGCCGTATAGCCACATGCTTTTAATCTTTCAATAAAAGAGCTTATTTTTGGAAGTGCCAGCCTCCATCTACCTTTTTGTTTGCTGCAGTTGGATCCCATGGTGCGGGGAACCTTTGAGGCTTGGGCACCCTATCCCTCTTGTTAGTGAGTGCCACTCTTTTTATCTCTATATTAAATACTTAACGCAGGAAGAAGTGAAGGCAAGACTAAATAAATTAAAAATAGACAAGGCACCTGGCCTGGATGGCGTGCATCCTCGGGTCCTAAGGGAATTAAGTTCAGTTATAGATAAACCCCTTTATCTTATCTTTTGTTACTCTCTTTCAACTGGCAGAGTCCCAGTGGATTGGTGTACAGCCCACGTTTTCCCATTATTTAAGAAGGGCAAAAAAATCAGATCCAGGAAATTATAGACCTGTAAGCTTAACATCAGTTGTATGCAAACTATTTGAGGGGTTACTAAGAGATACTATACATGACTTCATAGTAGAAAATAATCTTATTTCTCAGCATCAACATGGGTTTACTAAAGACAGGTCCTGTTTGACTAACATGCTCAGCTTTTATGAGGTAGTGAATGCTAATATGGATATTGGGAATGCTGTAGATGTGATATACTTGGACTTTGCAAAGGCCTTTGACACTGTTCCCCACAAAAGTCTGGTGCAAAAGATGCAAGGACTGGGGAAGAGTCTGTGTGCATGGATAGGGAACTGGCTAATGGACAGAAAACAAAGGGTTGTGGTCTATGGATCGTACTCAAAATGGGAGACTGTTAGCAGTGGGGTCCCACAGGGGTCGGACTCTGTACTGGGTCCAGTGCTCTTCAATTTCTTTATTAATGACCTAGTAGATGCAGTAGTGAGCAATGTTGCTATTTTTGCAGATGATACAAAATTGTGCAGAATCATCAACTCTCAGGAAGATAGTGTCATGTTGCAACAGGATCTGGATAGGATGGCTATATGGGCACATAAATGGCAGATGAAATTCAATGTTGAAAAATGTAAAGTCATGCATTTTGGTCGTACCAATGGTCTAGCACCATACAAAATAAATGGGATACAGATAGGGACATCAAACTTGGAGAAGGACTTAGGAGTACTCATCGACAACAAGTTAAATAATCGTACTCAATGCCAAGCCGCTGCAGCTAAAGCTAACAAAATTTTGGGATGCATTAAAAGGGAAATAAAAACTCGAGATGCTAGCATAATATTGCCCCTGTTTAACTCTCTAGTAAGGCCACATCTGGAATATGGAATTCAGTTCTGGGCACCACATTACAAAAAAGATATTGCAGTTTTAGAGCAGGTGCAGAGACGAGCAACAAAATTGATACGTGGGATGGAAGGTCTCGCTTACCAAGAAAGGTTAGATAAACTGGGTTTATTTAGTCTAGAGAAAAGACGCCTTAGAAGAGATCTAATTAACATTTATAAATACATCAGAGGGCAATATAATAGCTTGGCGGATGAGCTTTTTGTCCCTAGGCCTTCTCAAAGGACTAGAGGACATGATCTGTGCATGGAGGAAAAACGTTTTAGCCATTTATTTAGGAAAGGGTTCTTTACAGTAAGAGTGATTAAGATGTGGAATGCATTGCCACAGGAAGTCGTTATGGCAAACTCTATACCTGCATTTAAAGGGGGCTTAGATGCTTTCCTTGCATTGAAAGACATCCATGGCTACAATTACTAGGTAATGCCTAATGATGTTGATCCAGGGATTTTTATCTGATTGCCGTCTGGATTCGGGAAGGAATTTTTCCCTTTTGGGGCTAATTGGACCATGCCTTGTAAGGGTTTTTTCGCCTTCCTCTGGATCAACAGGGATATGTGAGGGAGCAGGCTGGAGTTGTACTTTGTACTGGTTGAACTCGATGGACGTATGTCTTTTTTCAACCATAATAACTATGTAACTATGTAACTATGTAACTATGCCTGTTGATCAGTTATTCATTCCCTTCTCCTTACTAGTGCCTAACCCCGGCATCCATTTGTAATGACTGGTGAAAGCAAGAACAGATTTTCTGATTATTGGTGATCTGCAGTATCACCAATAATACAGATACTATACCTGATTATGCGGTGATCTGCAGAATCACCAATAATGTGAGTATAGCGAGACACAGGACAACCAGATGTAAAGATAGGTGTTTGGTGCAACAGTAATACAGATAGAGATACCAACTCCCCCAGAGAAGCTGGTAGAGGGAGATATCTCTATAGAACACAGGGATCAGCACTCCAGCAAGCTGGAGATGCAGATGAACTAGTAATCAGTTCACCCAAGGAGCGGGTGGTGCACAGTAAGACAACGTATACTGATCACCCATGGAGCGGGTGATTCAGACTGTACTGCAGCAGGTGATCACCTGAGGGGCAGGAGATCAAGACTGTACTGCAACTCCTAATCACCTGAGGAGCAGGTGATGAGGACAGTACCGTAGTTACTAGTCACCTGAGGAGCAGGTGATTAAGACTGTACTGCAGCTACTGGTCACCTGAGGAGCAGGTGATTAAGCTGTACAGAGAATCCCTCACCAGGGACTAGGCTCACCGGTGAGGGCAGGAGAGTCAGACAAGCAGATTTGGCAATAAACGGACAGATACGGTACAAAGACATAAGGCTTAAATCAGAGTAGTGTTCAGGCTGAGTCTGCAACAGGATCAGATAGGCAGAAGCACATATTCAGTAAGCAGAAGAGTAGTCAAGGCTAGCAGAAGGTCATAACAAATAATACAATTCAATTAGTACTTTAGCTATCAACAGAATCTGACTAAGTGTGGATCCCCAGCTCCTGCTGGTTCTAGCACACTTTGGGATCTTACTAAGGTCTGAGTGCTAACACGTAGCATTTGCAACAGCAGACGAGGAGCTACTGACAGGCAGGTCCTATATATACTGAGAGCGCCCCACAGCGCCGCCCCAGTCACTCAACCAATCAGGAGCACTGCTGGAGTCAGCTGACCGGCCGATCAGCTGACTCCATTTCTATTCGCATAAAGGTCCTGTCGCCTGCCGCGCTCGCGCGTAGCCCTCAGTCTATGTGCAACTGACGGACCAGGCAAAACTCCACCATGTAACTGCACGGCGAAGGCCGCCGGCTGAGACGCAGAGACAGCCGCCATGCCATTCACCGCTGCGGCGGCATCTCCGCTGTCTATTACACCATTCCAATGTAAACCCTTTCCCCAATTTGAATCTCTTACCAGTGCCAAACTTACATCCTCTACTATAATACAGTGTTTTGTAAATGCATCACTCTAACCTACTAAGGGATGGTTCACACGGGCTTCTGATGAGCTTCTGCTCAGTGTCTTTTGTTTTTGTTTTTTTTCAGGAATGCCAGCATTCAACAGCTAATATCTTTTGATGGCTTTTTATGGCTTTCAGGAAAGTGCTGCATTTTCTGGGCTTTTGGTGGCTTTTGCAGGAAGTGGGTGTAGGGAAAGGGCTGGGAATTGGGCTTTTGTTGGCCTTCAGAGGTTTTCAGTGGCTTTTGCTGGCATTTAAATGCAATGCCAGCAACAGCAAAAGAAAAACCTTCTAGAAGCTGCATGTTACTTTTGAGACGAGTTGCTGGGATCTACTGACAGGCTTTCTTGAAAGTCTGCAAAAGTTCCTACCAGTGATGCTCATCACAACCTCGTGATAACGGAATAGCCGTGATTCACAAGCATTTTTTCACTATCCGACATCGTGATCCGAATTTGTGATCGCCTTTCGATCATGGATTCAGTTCCAAATGCACTCGTGATCATGGTCCAAATCCGGCTCGTGATCACGGATTTAGCCATGATCACGGTCATGATCAAAACCGCCAAAACCCGCCAACCTTAGCGGTTAATAGCAAAGCACCCTTACATGATATAAACACCAAATGTGCAGGATATGTTAAGTAGCACAGGGGGAACAAGGGGATTTTTTTTTTTTCAAAAAGAACTTATAGTTTTTGAGAAAATCGATTTTAAAGTTTCAAAGAAAAATAGTTTACATTTAAATGCGGTAAATGACAGTTAATGTATTTACCACATTTACATGTATACTTTTTTCATTTAAAACTTCCTTTGAAACTTTAAAATCAATTTTCTCAAAAACTATAAGGTCTTTTTAAAAATGTTTTTCCCCTTGTTCCTACTGTTCTACTTAACATATCCTGCAAATTTGGTGTTTTTACCAAGTAAGGGGGCTTTGCTATTAACCGCTAAAGTCGGCGGATGTCGGCTGTTTTTAATCACGAATACTTTTTTTCATTTGAAACTTTAAAATCGATTTTTCTCAAAAACTATTAGGTTGTTTTTTTTAAGTTGTAGCCACTGATCACCTTTATAAGCCATGCACTTTTGGTGATTGCAGCATGTATGGGGCTTTGCTATTAACGTTAAAGTCAAATCTGTAATCACGGTCGTGATCACGGATTCTACATGTAATCACGGCTAAAATCTGAGTCGAATCCGGAGCTCCGATTCAAATTCGGATCACGATCACGGCATACCAGATTTCAATTCTGCCATGGCTGGATTTACTTTAATTCGTGATTGGGGGTATCTGAGCAACGCTAGTTCCTACTAAACTCCCATTCACTTGCATGGGATGGCAGAAGATCCCTAATAATGTTACTTTTAAAACGCTGTGTTTAATGCCAGCAAAACGTCCGTGTAAACCCGCCTTAGCCCTGTGTGTTAAATCTAACCTCCTCCTATTTCCAAACACTATCTATGCTAAGATAAGGTTTATTACAACAGAGAAAGAACATGTGTGCATCAACCCAGTGCAGTTTCTAGATTAAATTGCTCCCAGGGCGAGTATAACCCCCCCCCCCTCCCCCCCCCCCTCCCCCCCCCCCCCCCCGGCCAAAAAAACAAACAAACCCACTGCCAGTTGCACTTGGTGCGCTTCTGTCCGCTTTTTATCAGCACATCAATGTTACGTGTTGCTGAAAAGTGGACAGAAGTGCACTAGTATGTACAGGTGCTAGAGTTTGGGCCGCTGACACTGTTCCCACCTCTTCAGTGATGTGAGGGAGTGGGTGGGAGAGAACATTAAATCATTGGATGCTGGCTGTGGTGGGTGCTGACTGGGATGGGTGGGAACATCAAATCACTGGGTGCTGGCTGGGGAGGAAGGGACGTACGAGATAACCGACTGCTGGGAGACTTGGGTGCAGGATACAGCCGGTATATGGCTTACCCTGCTGCTGCACAAGTCCCGACCACTTTAAATATTATTTCCCCTCTAGGTCCACGTGGATAGTGGGGAATGATGTAATTCGTCTTCCAGCTATTGCTGGAAGCCAAATTACAGTGTTTTAAAAGTAACTTCAGCTCCGTCTTCTGACGGCGCCGAAGTTACACTCTCTGCGCTGCGCCGCTATAGCCATAGTTCCTATTACGGTCTATGGTGGCGCCAGCTGTGCCCAAATCTCCTGCGCTGTTATTACAGTGCTCCAGGGAGGGAACATCAAGTTAAATACACTACATATATTCACACACACACTGTACACATCCACACAGCACACAAACACACTGTACATATAATCCATACACACACACATACTCACACTACAAACACACTGTACATACAATCCATACACACACTACAAACACACTGTAAATACCGACACAGCACACAAACATACTGTATATGCAATCTATACCAGAGATGCTCGGATGTGCCTTATCCACGAATTCGGAAATCCGCGTGGTTGCAAAAAAAAAATCCGCATTCGGCCCCGCCGCATGCGGATTTTCGTCCGCGTCCACGCAACCACGCGGATTTTTTCCCGTGAATGGCGTAATCACGCGTGGATTCACGCCCGGAGGCGGATTTTCTTTTAACGTTAATAACAAAGCCCCCATACATGCTACAGTCCCCCAAATAGCATGGATTATCGAGGTGATAAGGGGCAACATAACTTCAACATAAAAAATTCCCCCAAAAAATTTTTTCTCGAGAAAATGGATTTTAAAGTGAAATCAACACTTTAAATGGGGCTATTAATTGGTAATAAGTGGTTTTAAAAAGGGATATACGCGTTAAGCAGTCAAAGAGGTGAAGGCGAGTTCCAATGGCACTTGGCGGCGAAGGTACCGCTGGAGGAGGATGAGTGGCTGACGGCAAAAAGGCTCCAGAGAGGTTTTTGTAATTTTTTTTTTTTTTTGCAGCAATTAGCAATGACATCGCAGCAGAGTTGTCAGTGGACACGGGCAGTGTGAACGCAGAGTGCAGTGGTGGTAGCGACTGAGTCAGGAGAAGAACTATGCGGGCGGTCAGTTCAGCAGCACAGAAGGACCACGGCAACATACTGGTGGTAGTAGTAGCAGCACAGCGTCATAGTGCTGGCCAAAAAATTAAATGCACCCGGCGACCCGGGCAGTGTGAACGCAGAGTGTAGTAGCGACTGAGTCAGGAGGACAAAGCGGGCGGTCAGTTCAGCAGCAGCAGCACAGTAGTAGTAGCACAACG
Source organism: Hyperolius riggenbachi (assembly GCF_040937935.1). NCBI lineage: Eukaryota > Metazoa > Chordata > Amphibia > Anura > Hyperoliidae > Hyperolius > Hyperolius riggenbachi. The sequence goes on along the minus strand of NC_090646.1, from coordinate 118,394,443 downwards.
TCATAGTGCTGGCCAAAAAATTAAATGCACCCGGCGACCCGGGCAGTGTGAACGCAGAGTGTAGTAGCGACTGAGTCAGGAGGACAAAGCGGGCGGTCATTTCAGCAGCAGCAGCACAGTAGTAGTAGCACAGCGTCATAGTGCTGGCCAAAAAATTAAATGCACCCGGCGACCCGGGCAGTGTGAACGCAGAGTGTAGTAGCGACTGAGTCAGGAGGACAAAGCGGGCGGTCAGTTCAGCAGCAGCAGCACAGTAGTAGTAGCACAGCGTCATAGTGCTGGCCAAAAAATTAAATGCACCCGGCGACCCGGGCAGTGTGAACGCAGAGTGTAGTAGCGACTGAGTCAGGAGGACAAAGCGGGCGGTCAGTTCAGCAGCAGCAGCACAGTAGTAGTAGCACAGCGTCATAGTGCTGGCCAAAAAATTTAATGCACCCGGCGACCCGGGCAGTGTGAACGCAGAGTGTAGTAGCGACTGAGTCAGGAGGACAAAGCGGGCGGTCAGTTCAGCAGCTCAGAAGGAGGACCATGGCAACTTACTGGTAGTAGTACCATAACACCAAAAAATTAACCAAGGTAGGCACTAGGCAGGTAGTAAATGTCTTTATAAAGGCAGGCATAGTTAACAACAGCACATGCAGCAGCCACTTCATGTCCCCCTGTGTCCGACAATAGGGGCCAGGAACTCACCTTCCACCCAAGCCTGGTTGATTTTCAGGAAGGTGAGTTTGTCCACAGAGGCGTGGGAGAGCCGAGAGCGCTTCTCTGTGACCACGCCACCGGCCGCACTAAAGCATCTCTCTGAGAGGACACTGGAAGGAGGGCAGGATAGGAGTTCCAGGGCGTACTGGGAAAGCTCGCTCCAGATGTCCAGTCTCTTGACCCAGTACTCCAAGGGGTCCACGGGGCTGTCGGTGTCATTGAGCCCGCTGGATGACCCCATATAGTCAGACACCATGGTGGTCAGTCGTTGCTTGTGCTGGTTGGTGGTGGATGCTGTGGCGGGCACCTCTGTTCTGGGCTGCTGCACTGCATACAGACTCTTGCTTAGGCTCTTCAGGTCTCCAGGGCGCCAGTTGCTGCTGCTGCTGCTGCTGGTGGTTGTTGTTGTGCTGCTAGTGGCAATGGCAGGCACCTCTTGCTGGCTTGGCAGAGCAGTTACAGTGGGGGAGGAAGGCTGGGGGAATGCTTCCAGTAGTCTGCTCACAAGGGCCTCCTTCAACTCCCTTGTGCGTTGCTCGGTGGTGGATGGCGTCATTAAGTCTCCCAGCTTCCCCTTCAGACGGGGATCAAGCATCAAGGTAATCCAGATGTCCTCCCTTGAACGCATCTGGATCACCCGGGGGTCCCTGCGAAGGCAGCGCAACATGTGCACAGCCATGGGAAACAAGTGGGCCCTGCCAGCAAGATCTTCCTCGTCCTCGCCATTGTCCCATAACGCATGCCTGTCCTCTTCCTGTGCCATGTCGTTGTCCTCCTCAAACCGCCATCCACGTACAACGCCTTCTGCACTCTGCTCCTCCTCCTCATTCAGGTTAGGGACCTCCAACTCTTCCACTACCTGCTGTGAGCCCTCCTCTGAGCTGGACTGTGCTGCCATCTGCTCCTGTTCTTCCAACTGCCTCAGGGCTTCATCCCCACGCTCAATTAAATTGTCCATTGCCTGCTCCAGTAGACAAACCAAGGGCACCCACTGGCACACAGAGGCCCGCTCCTCACTGACCATCTTGGTTGCCTCCAGGAAGGGACTCAGCACCAGGCATACTTGCTGCATCAGTGTCCACTGAGTGGCAGTAATTATGGGGACTTGCTGGTTGCTGGGGACACTTGGGTCTAGCATGTAGGCCCTAAGAGCCAGCCTGTGCTGACACAGCCGCTCCAACATGGCCAGAGTCGAATTCCAGCGAACTGGCATGTCGATGATCATCCGGTGTTGTGGCCTTCCATACTGCTGCTGTAAGGTGGACAAGAGTGCAGAGGCAGTGGCTGACAGGCGGAAAAAGCGTACCACCGCCCGGGCATCCTGCAGCAGCTCGCTCATCCCCTGGTAGGTGCGCAAGAAGCGCTGCACCACAAGATTGAGCACGTGGGCCAAGCAGGGGATGTGCTGGAGGTTTCCCTGCTGCACTGCTGCCACCAGGTTGGCCCCGTTATCGGCTGCCACATACCCCACTTCCAGGCCTCTGGGGGTCAGCCACCTCCGCTCCTGCTTCCTGAGGGCGGCCAGGACGTTGGTGGCCGTAAGCCTCTCCTTCCCCAGGGTCACCAATTTTAAAAGGGCTTGGCAGTGCCGAGGCTTGGCGCTGCTGCTGCCGAGGCGGGCTTGCTTTCCGGGTGCTGAGGGAGTGTCGTGACAGGACCCTTCTGCATCCCCCCTGATCCCGCGTGGTGGCACCACTAGCTGGGCTGATGCGCTCTTGTCCTCCCTCCCTTCCATCAGTGTCACCCAGTGGGCCGTAAAGGACAGGTAGCGACCTGTCCCAAATCTGCTACTCCACGAGTCCATGGTCACGTGGACCCGCTTGCCCACAGAGTAGTCCAGGGAACGGGCCACGTTTTCCACCGCAAACTTGTGGAGTGCTGGGATCGCGCTCCTGCTGAAATAGTGGCGACTGGGGACTTGCCACTCGGGGATGCCAAATTGGAGCAGCGTCCGCATGGCGCTCCCCTCCTGCACCAGGGAGTAGGGAAGCAGCTGTGATGCCATGGCCCGGGCCAACAAGCCATTTAGTTTGCGGATCCGCCTGTGGCTTGGAGGCAGAGGCTTGGTCAGACCCTGAAAGGTGTCGCTCAGCAGGGTCTGACGACGCTGGGATGCAGGGGAGACAGAGGAGAGAGACGAACACTGGCTGCCAGCCTCAATGTCTGTGTCCTGAGCAGCCGAGGTGGAAGAGCGCTTGCGTGCTACTACTACTGCTGCTGTGGGGGATTCACGACCCTGAGGGAGGGAGGATGCTGCTGCGCTGGTGGGCCTTCTGCTCTCAGGAACCCCTGCCAGCAGTGCCTGCTTCCTCTTAAAGTCCGCATACTCGCGGCAGTGGCGGCTTCTCAGGTGGCCCTGGAGGGATGAGGTACCCATCTTGCTCAGACTTTTCCCACGGCTCAATCTTTTGCTGCATAACCTGCACACCGCATACCTTTTGTCATCAGTACATTCCTCAAAGCAATCCCACACTGGTGACTTTAATTTACTGCGGCCCCCACTAGCAGAGGGTGCAGCGGAGCAATGTGTGGTAGTAGTTGCCGGGGGTTGCATGGTGGTGGTGCCGGCTGAAGCAGTGTCCTGTCTACTTCCTCCACGCCCACTGCTGCCGATGCCCCTGCCCCTGCCTGACATATGGCGATATCCTTGCCTAGGCCGAGGTGACTCGTCATCCTGCTCTGACCATTCTTCCACGGACTCAGCAGGCTGCACATAGTTAGGGTCCACAACGTCATCATCAGCAGCATCATCATAATCCAGCTCTTCCTCTGACTCCCCGCCTCCTCTTCTGTCCCTACATCCCCAGACACAGACCCCTCTTCTTCATCACCAGAACTCAACAACGCTTGTGATTGTGGCCCGATCTCAATCTCTGCCACATCAGTCCCCAGTAAGTCCTGTGCTTCTTGCATCAGCAGGTTCCCAGATGCCGGACTGAGGGACAGAACGCTGTCATCCTGGGAGGGCTGCTGACCAGTGGGTGCTGGGGTGGATGTCACAACAAGCGTGGGATGTTGGCTGCTGCTGCTACTGCTTGGAGTGGTGCTCACAGTAGAGGTCTGGGAGGAAGTCATGATGTCCATGAGTACGTCAGGTTCCATTTGCTCAACCACCACACGGGGACCAGAAACTTTAAAATATTTGGACAATGGTGTCCGCTGACTCGGCCCAGGCTTTGCTGCCCCCTTTTCTGCTGCATCACGACCACGTACAGCTGGGCGTCCTCTCCCTGGACGTGGAGCAGTCCCAGAAGTGGCTGAGGCAATTGAACTCCCTTTCCTCTCACCCCGCGAAACCCTGCCAGACATGTTGCTAGTAATGAATCACTGGATGCAGTGGGCACAGTACAAGGTCACTGAAGGATGCAGTGGGCACAGCACAAGGTCACTGAAGGATGCAGTGGCCACAGTACAAGGTCACTGAAGGATGCAGTGGGCACAGCAGTGGGCACTGGATATACAACTAGGTCACTGAAGGATGCAGTGGCCACAGTACAAGGTCACTGAAGGATGCAGTGGGCACAGCAGTGGGCACTGGATATACAACTAGGTCACTGAAGGATGCAGTGGGCACAGTACAAGGTCACTGAAGGATGCAGTGGGCACAGTACAAGGTCACTGAAGGATGCAGTGGGCACAGCAGTGGGCACTGGATATACAACTAGGTCACTGAAGGATGCAGTGGCCACAGTACAAGGTCACTGAAGGATGCAGTGGGCACTGGATATACAACTAGGTCACTGAAGGATGCAGTGGCCACAGAACAAGGTCACTGAAGGATGCAGTGGGCACAGTACAAGGTCACTGAGGGATGCAGTGGGCACAGCAGTGGGCACTGGATATACAACTAGGTCACTGAAGGATGCAGTGGCCACAGTACAAGGTCACTGAAGGATGCAGTGGGCACTGGATATACAACTAGGTCACTGAAGGATGCAGTGGCCACAGTACAAGGTCACTGAAGGATGCAGTGGGCACAGTACAAGGTCACTGAAGGATGCAGTGGCCACAGTACAAGGTCACTGAAGGATGCAGTGGGCACAGTACAAGGTCACTGAAGGATGCAGTGGCCACAGTACAAGGTCACTGAAGGATGCAGTGGGCACAGCAGTGGGCACTGGATATACAACTAGGTCACTGAAGGATGCAGTGGCCACAGTACAAGGTCACTGAAGGATGCAGTGGGCACAGCAGTGGGCACTGAATATACAACTAGGTCACTGAAGGATGCAGTGGCCACAGTACAAGGTCACTGAAGGATGCAGTGAGCACTGGATATACAACTAGGTCACTGAAGGATGCAGTGGCCACAGTACAAGGTCACTGAAGGATGCAGTGGCCACAGTACAAGGTCACTGAAGGATGCAGTGGCCACAGTACAAGGTCACTGAAGAATGCAGTGGGCACAGCAGTGGGCACTGGATATACAACTAGGTCACTGAAGGATGCAGTGGGCACAGTACAAGGTCACTGAAGGATGCAGTGGGCACAGCAGTGGGCACTGGATATACAACTAGGTCACTGAAGGATGCAGTGGCCACAGTACAAGGTCACTGAAGGATGCAGTGGGCACAGCAGTGGGCACTGGATATACAACTAGGTCACTGAAGGATGCAGTGGGCACACAAGGATGTCACACTGTGTAATGAGATGCTCATATGCCAGCGAGCGAGCAGTGGGCACTGGGCACGGCACAAGGTCACTGACAGAATGAATGAACAGCGCTGGCAGAGAGTGGCGGCGCTGGCGGTGTGACTGGCTGCCTGCAAATAGTACAAGTGTATAACTGTCACTGGAATATACAAGTGAACACTGCAGCTGCACTAACCTGCCTGCCTGCACTCTACACACAGATAATCCCCACTCCCACTACACTGCAGCACTGAACCTGCCTGCACAGCACTACACACAGTTAAATAATCACTAGACTCCCACACTCCCACTACACTACACTGACTACAACTAACTACAGCAATCACTCACTGACTAGCTAACTGTGTACAGTATAAGAGCAGTGTTAGCAAAAAAAACGCTTTGTTTTTAACACAATAAATGCACTTGCTCAAACAACAATGGCCTGGAGATAATCCTCTTAGCACCACAGTCTAACAAGGACAGAGCTTTTCCATCATGGCCGCCGCTTTATATTCAGGAGGGGAGGGCATAGCTCCCCTCCTGTGATTGGTTGCTAGGGCCTGGCTGGGGCACTCTGATTGGCCTGCAATGTGTCACTTCCGCATAGTTTGACGCATTTCCGCAAACCACGACTTCAGCCCCGGGTTTCACGAGCGTGAATGCGGATTTCTGTCCGCATTCACGCGAAGCCGAAGTAGATTTTCGTGGTTGAAAATCTATTCACGGATTTTCGTGTCCGAGGCGGAATGCGTCAAAATGGTCGTGAATCCACGCGTAAGCGTGATCACGACCTGGCGGTGAGCACCACTGATCTATACACACACACTACAAACACACACGATAAATATCAATGCAGCACACATACTATACATGCAATCTATACACACATACACAAACTACATACACACACACACACATACTGTACATGCAATCTATACACACACACTCAATACATGCAATCTATGTATATACACATGCGCACTATACATGCAAACTATCCAAACACATATACTGTACTTACAAACTACACACACAGTAAAATACCCACGCAGCACACAAACATACTGTACATGAAATCTATACACACAATATACTGTATGCATATACACACAATACATGCAATCTAGCCAAATACATACAGTATACTTACAAACTGCACACACACTGCATATACCCACAAAAATGTGCACTATTTGTACATAGAATATATACACAGAAAACTATATACACTGTGCATATACTCACACACTACTGGAGACAGGTCCTGCACAAGTAGATGAAGGGGGATCCACAGTCTTGAGCCTGGCTGCACAAGAGAAAAACTTCTTTTCGGGGGAGGGGTTCTGGTCTGTGCATACAGTACACTTTCTCTTCCACATTGTCCTGGCTCCGGGCTCAGAAGGCTGACTTCACAGAAAATCACTGATACTGCCCCGGGACTGCCTCCCTGCTGTTACAGGCTCTCTCCAGCCTGCAGCCACCCCTGAAGCTACATACACATAAGCTCAGACAGGCAGACTGAGCAATGCGGGGCAGCTGCGGTGCTGACTTGCACAGCGGGCAAGCAGCTGTCAAGTAAGGCTGGGGACGTGTGCAGTCAGCTTGTCACCCAGCCACAGCAACATCTGGATTTTTAAATCACCTCCTGCTCCCGGCCGGGGAGCTTACTGTTCCCCATCAGCTCCAGCCTCCAGCAAAACCGCGATCCATTCAAAGCGTGCTGGGAGGCGGAGCTTAAGCGTGGCCGCATCTTCTGATGACAGGGGAAGGGCGGACGGCTTAGCACTATGCGTACACTGGCCACAGCAAGGAGGGAGAGCTGTAGCGTCATAGCCGCTGACAACCATGGGCATTACCTCCTCTGAGTTCTGCCTGCGCCCCCCTTCTCCTCACTGCCACACTGCGCCCCGGGCAATTGCACGCCCCGCACGTACCTAAAAACGGCCATGCATCAACCAAGTGAACCTGACAAATCTGGCTTTGCAAATTTGGCCTATTGGCTAATCACGAGACATTGCTCATGCAAATAAGCATTTGCTTTCGCATGCCTAAATATGCAGGGTCAAAAACCAAAAACCGCAAAACAATCGCCCTGCGGGAATTAGTTCATGCTATATAGCACTATCCAGGGGCGCCACGAGGAGGCTTCCCATTGCCCCCATACAACCGGGGGGCCGCGGGGGTCCCAGGCACTCTCACCGCCTGGAACCCACACAGCGGCACCCCGGAGGTGGAGGCTGGGGGGTGCAGGCGATCTCCCCAGCGTGGCCAACGCCGGGAAGAGCCGCCCGCACACACCTCCCAAGATTAAAAACAGGCACTTACCTCAACGTCCATTGCGTTCTGCTATATGCGCATAACCTGGGCGCGACACATAAGGGGCGGACAGGTGCAAATAGCCTGCTCCAGGGCTCTCACCTCCTAAAACAAGCCACTCACTACCTGCCCTCAGAAAAAAGAAATGCAATGCTAATTACAACAGAGAAAGAACATGTGTGCATCAACCAAGTGAACCTGACAAATCTGGCTTTGCAAATTTGGCCTATTGGCTAATCACGAGACATTGCTCATGCAAATAAGCATTTGCTTTCGCATGCCTTGTTTTAGGAGGTGAGGGCCCTGGAGCAGGCTATTTGCACCTGTCCGCCCCTTATGTGTCGCGCCCAGGTTATGCGCATATAGCAGAACGCAATGGACGCCAAGGTAAGTGCCTGTTTTTAATCTTGGGAGGTGTGTGCGGGCGGCTCTTCCCGGCGTTGGCCACGCTGGGGAGATCGCCTGCACCCCCCAGCCTCCACCTCCGGGGTGCTGCTGTGTGGGTTCCAGGTGGTGAGAGTGCCTGGGCGGCCCCCCGGTTGTATGGGGGCAATGGGAAGCCTCCTCATGGCGCCCCTGGATAGTGCTATATAGCATGAACTAATTCCTGCAGGGCGATTGTTTTGCGGTTTTTGGTTTTTGACCCTGCATATTTAGGCATGCAAAAGCAAATGCTTATTTGCATGAGCAATGTCTCGTGATTAGTCAATAGGCCAAATTTGCAAAGCCAGATTTGTCAGGTTCACTTGGTTGATGCACACATGTTCTTTCTCTGTTGTGATTAGTATTGCATTTCTTTTTTCTGAGGGCAGGTAGTGAGTGGCTTGTTTTAGGAGGTGAGGGCCCTGGAGCAGGCTATTTGCACCTGTCCGCCCCGTATGTGTCGCGCCCAGGTTATGCGCATATAGCAGAACGCAATGGACGCCAAGGTAAGTGCCTGTTTTTAATCTTGGGAGGTGTGTGCGGGCGGCTCTTCCCGGCGTTGGCCACGCTGGGGAGATCGCCTGCACCCCCCAGCCTCCACCTCCGGGGTGCCTCTGTGTGGGTTCCAGGCGGTGAGAGTGCCTGGGACCCCCGCGGCCCCCCGGTTGTATGGGGGCAATGGGAAGCCTCCTCGTGGCGCCCCTGGATAGTGCTATATAGCATGAACTAATTCCCGCAGGGCGATTGTTTTGCGGTTTTTGGTTTTTGACCCTGCATATTTAGGCATGCGAAAGCAAATGCTTATTTGCATGAGCAATGTCTCGTGATTAGCCAATAGGCCAAATTTGCAAAGCCAGATTTGTCAGGTTCACTTGGTTGATGCACACATGTTCTTTCTCTGTTGTGATTAAGATAAGGTTTAACCCTAACCAATACACACCTTTGCTCATCATCCTTCTGTGAAGGTTGGTGACTCAATAGCTAATTAGTGTCTATCAGTTTGGTGATTCAAATAACCAGCAAATGTTTGCTATAGATTCACTAAACACAGGTGACTAATCCAATTAGCAAAATCAATAGTTGACCTTTAGGCTCGGTTTACATTGAGGCTTAACCACTTGCCGACCGCACACTCATACCGTGCGGCGGCAAAGTGGTAGCTGGAGGACCAGCGACGCACATCTGCGTTGCCAGGTGCCTCCCTAATTAATCAGGAAAGGCCGCTCGCACGAGCGGCCGTTTCCTGTTAGATCACGGAGCGGGTCTCTGTGAATAGCCTGCGAGCCACTGATCGCGGCTCGCAGACTAAATGTAAACGCAGGAGACGTTTGTCTCCTTTGTTTACATTGAACGGCGCTGCTGCGCAGCAACGCCGTAAGGCAGATCGGTGATCCCCGGCCAATCAGCGGCCGGGGATTGCCGCCATGTGACAGAGGACATCCTGTCACAGGCTGCACAGGACGGATAGCGTCCTGTGCATCCCTGATCACCAGGGGGGACAGGCAGGAGAGGGAGGGGGGGAATTTCGCCGTGGAGGGGGGCTTTGAGGTGCCCCCCCCGCAACATGCCAGCCAGCAGGAGCGATCAGACCCCCCCACCTGCACATCATCCCCATAGGGGGGAAAAAAGGGGGGCGATCTGATCGCTCTGCATGCCACCTGATCTGTGCTGGGGGCTGCAGAGCCCACCCAGCACAGATCACAAAAAACAGCGCTGGTCCTTAAGGGGGGGGGGGGGGGGTAAAGGCTGGGTCCTCAAGTGGTTAATAGCTTACATTCCGCTCCGATGAGTGGAACACAGCAGCGGAAGCAATGCTTTACCGATGGGAAAGTTCACATTGCTACGTTCCGCTCAGTTCCTCTCCCTGCATTCTGCTCGTTGGAGCGGACGTTCCCGACCTGCACGATCCTTCCACTCCGCTTCATGGAGCGGAACGCAACGCAGGAGCGGATGCGTGCCAATGTGAACCCGGTCTTAGCCTTATAATAACTGACTGATGGTATCCAAACCAAGTATCTGGTTTCCCTAAGCCATGAATTTTTTTGGGTATTTGGCTTAATGGTCACACCCAATGTAGATGGATACACCAGTCACCCAAATTAATAATCTTTACCTCGATATTGTTTATACTTATCTCCCCGAAAAAATGAGTGTCCTCATTAGAGAGATGAGCTTTAATGCTGTGTCTTTTATACAGTATCTTACAATCCTTGTGGCCATTGTTTAGGGTTAAAGAGGAACTCCAGTGAAAATAATGTAATAAAAAAAGTGCTTCATTTTTACAATAATTATGTATACATGATTTAGTCAGTGTTTGCTCATTGTAAAATCTTTCCTCTCCCAGATTCACATTCTGACATGTTTTACATGGTGACATTGTTACTGTGGGCAGATTATGTAGCTGGTCTGGCTTTAACAGACAGCTGTAAGCAGCTATTTCCTGTCTGAACATTGTTACATTGTGGCAGTTTGCCCAGAGTACCGTACGGTACCAGAGCCTCTTGTGGGAGGGGTTTCAGCACAAAATCAGTCATACAGCGCCCCCTGATGGTCTGTTTGTGAAAATCATTATTTTTCTCATGTAAAAGTGGGTATCAGCTACTGATTGGGATAAAGTTCAATTCTTGGTCGGAGTTTCTCTTTAATACCAGTGCTCTCTCTCACAGCCCTGTAACAACTGTCAGCATTTACATACTTGCTAGTGTGTGCATATGGTATGAGTGAAAATATACTGTAGTGTCCTTGAGAGGTTAGTCTCAGTGCACTATCTGCCACATGAGAGAAGCAATGTGTGCTACTAATCTGTTTGATAGGTTGATGCACTTCATGTTTGCATGCTGCATTATGCATGTTATAGGGCTAAACTTAGGACACATACTAACAGAGGAACCTCTGTGTGGTGTATGTGACTATGCAAAATAATGCGTTGTTTTTTCAACTAAAACAACTGACTTCTAAATTCCTGTAGGTATAGTAGTTAAATTGTCATTATGTTTGAATGGGCATTTGTGTGCGAGTGTGCAGAGGGTTAATTGAATTTGCTGTTTAATTGGCCACACCCCTTTGGCACCTCCTCTTTTTAAACTGTCCACATTAGGGAGATGGACCTGGATTCTGTGTCTTCTGTGTCTTTGGGATTTATGATCTGCTCTTTGTTACCTGCTGCATGTGGTTGGACCTTTGCAAATGTTACTTTGTGAACAAACTGTGCATGCAATCCTCTATTTGCTGCAGTGATGTTAGTACCAGTAAAGAACACAGTTATTAGACTGTTTACTAGAAGGATCTCTTTGTGCCCTGCTGTCAAAGCTTCCATTGCAATTCAGCCTAATGGGAGTGATTCATAAAAATAATGTCAACATATTTGACCTCTCAGTTTTCTAAAACTAATCAAGTACTGCCATTGTTAGATTAACCATAGTTTCATGTTCTAAAACCACTTATGTAGACATCACTACTATTTTATATCTTTATGGCTTTTTTTTATCAACCCTTACATTGTACATCAAGTTCTCTTATATTCAAAGAAATTGCCACCAGGGTCACAGGGCATTTGGTGAAGCATAATGACAACTACTAGTCCACATGTCTGAAGAGATGGCTTTAACAATGCATACTGACCCAAGTCCTTAAAGTATGTCTCCTTTATTGTTTTACCACAATCAATGGCAAGGGCGATTGACTAAAGTTGCAAGAAATGTCAAGGAATATATACATATTGGAACGGGAGCCTCGTGCTCTTGATGTGCATCCCACAAATCTCCATCTTCTGCAAGATGCTATCCTATCAATATGGGCCAACTTTTCTAAAGAATGCTTTCAGTACCTTGTTGAATCAATTCCATGTAGAATTAAGGCAGTTCTGAAGGCGAAAGGGGGTCAAACACCGTATTGGTATGGTGTTCCTAATAATCCTCTAGGTGAGTGTGTATATATATATATGTATATATATATATATATATATATATATATATATATATATATATATATATATATATATAATTATTATTTAGTATTTATATAACGCCGACGTATTACGCAGCGCTGTACAATGTATATATATATCTTGTCACTAACTGTCCCTCAAAGGAGCTCACAATCTAATCCCTACCATTGCCATATGTCTATATTATGTAGTGTAAGTACTGTAGTCTAGGGCCAATTTTTTAGGGGGAGCTAATTAACTTATCCATATGTTTTTGGTATGTGGGAGGAAACCGGAGTGCCCGGAGGAAAGTATTGACTCAGAGGGCCGAATAATTACGCACACCTCACTTTGCAGTTATCGATTTGCAAAAAATGTTTGGAATAATGTATGATTTTCGTTCCACTTCTCATGTGTACACCGAATACTTTTGCAAGCCACTGTATATATATATATATATATATATATATATATATATATATATATATATATATATATTGGGATGCAAAAGTTTGGGCAAACTTGTTAGTTGTCATGATTTTCCTGTATAAATCGTTGGTTGTTACGATAAAAAATGTGGATTGGATGATGAATTGGATTTACAGAAAGTGTGCAATAATTGTTTAAACAAAATTAGGAAGGTGCATAAAAAGAAATGAAATCAATATTTGGGAGACCCTCCTTTTGCAGAAATTACAGCCTCTAAATGCCTCCTGTAGGTTCCAATGATGATGATGATGGATTCTGGTTGAAGGTATTTTGGACCTTTCCTCTTAACAAAACATCTCTAGTTCATTCAGGTTTGATGGCTTCTGAGCATGGACAGCTCTCTTTAAAGAGACACTGAAGCGAGACTAAATCTCGCTTCAGGTCTTATATATAGCAGGGGCACGTGTGCCCCTGCTAAAACGCCGCTATCCCGCGGCTTAACGGGGGTCCCTTCACCCCCAACCCACCCCCCGCAAACCTGGGTCGGAAAAAAGGTCGCTGGACCTGATCTTCCTGGAGGCAGGGCTAACGGCTGCAGCCCTGCCTCCAGTCGCGTCTATCAGACGCGCATCGCCGCCTCTCCCCCGCCCCTCTCAGTGAAGAGGCGGAGGTACGCGTCTGACAGACGCGCATGGGGCAGGGCTGCGGCGGTTAGCCCTGCCCCAACCAGGAAGCGCTCCCCCGCTGCTCGGAGGGGGTTTGGGGGGACAGGGACCCCCGTTAAGCCGCGCTATAGCGGCGTTTTAGCAGGGGCACGCATGCCCCTGCTAGCTATGAGGTCTGAAGCGAGATCTATTCTCGCTTCAGACTCTCTTTAACTCACACCACAGATTTTCTGTTATGTTCAGGTCGGGGGACTGAGATGGCCATTCCAGAACTTTGCACTTGTTCCTCTGCATGAATGCCTTAGTGGATTTTGAGCAGTGTTTAGGGTTGTTTTCTTGTTGAAAGATCCAGCCCCGGCGCAGCTTCAGCTTTGCCACTGATTCCTGGACATTGGTCTTCAGAATCTGCTGATACTGAGTGGAATCAATGTATCCCTCAACTTTGACAAGATCCCCAGTCCCTGCACTGGCCCCACAGCCCCACAGCATGATGGAACCACCACCATATTTTACTGTAGGTAGCAGGTGTTTTTCTTGGAATGCTGTGTTATTTTTCCTCCATGCATAACACCTCTTGTTATGCCCAAATAACTGAATTTACTTTCATGAGTCCACAGCACCTTATTCCAAAATAAAGATGGCTTGTCCAAATGTGCTTTAGCATATCTCAAGCGGCTCTGTTTGTGCTGTGGGCGAAGAAATGGCTTCCTCTGCATCACTCCCACATACAGCATCTCCTTGTGTAAAGTGTGCTGAATGGTTGAACGATGCACAGTGACTCCATCTGCAGCAAGAGGATGTTGTAGGTCTGCAGTGCTTGTCTGTGGGTTGACTCTGACTGTTCTCACCATTTGTCGCTTCTGTTTATCTGAGATTTTTTTTGGTCTGCCACTTTGAGCTTAACTTAAACTGAGCCTGTGGTCTTGCACTTCCTCAATATGTTCCTAACTGTGGAAACAGACAGCTGAAATCTCTGAGACAGTTTTCTTTATCCATGGTTTAAAAACCATGATGGTGAACAATCTTTGTCTTCAGGTCATTTGAGAGTTGTTTTGAGACCCCCATGTTGCTACTTTTCAGAGAAAATTAAAAGAGGAGGTAAATGTACAATTGACCCCCTTAAATACGCTTTCTCATAATTGGATTCACCTGTGAATGTAGGTCAGGGGTCACTGAGCTTACCGAGCCAATTTGAGTTCCAAGAATTAGTTCTAAAGGTTTTGGAATTAATAACATGACAAATTTATGCACCTGCCTAATTTTATTTAAACAATTATTGTGCACTTTCTGTAAATCCAATAAACTTCATTTCACTTCTCAAATATCACTGTGTGTGTCTCCTATATGATATTGTGTCCTTGCTGACCCCCTCCATGCCCTCTCCTCCACTCTCCCCACCCTAACCTGTACTAATCTTGCTGCAGCTCAGTATCGCCAAACTCTCTCATCAGCCCTAGAGAAAGCTGCTCCACCAATATTTTGCCGCAACCGACCCCCTAATCTCCACCCATACTCGCAACCTCCAGGGGAAAACACGCGCCACTGAACAGAAATGGAGAAAAACTAGACTTAACCAGGATTTCCTACAGTACAAGACCAACCTGCTGCAGTTCCACACTGCCCTTGCTCAGGTGAAGCAGGAATACTTTACCAAGCTCATCGGAGCACAAGCTTCCAACCTCCGGCGTCTTTTTCCCACTTTCAACTCCCTGCTTAAACCCACCCCCCCCACCCTCCGTTTCCTCCCTCTCTGCCACAGATTTAGCCACCCACTTCACCAACAAAATTGTCTCCATCCACCAAGAAATATCCAATCTCCAATCTTCACTTCCCACCCCCTCCCAACCAGCTCCTCCTCCACCCTATCCTCCCCTCACATCCTTCACTCCTACTACCACCGAGGAAGTCAACCACCTACTGCAGACTTCCCATACCACTACTTCCCCCCTTGACCCCACCCCTTCTGATTTACTCCAGCCTCACTTCACAGAATTGGCCCCAGTCCTCACTACCCTTTTCAACCTCTCCCTATCCACAGGCACCTTCCCCTCAGACTTCAAGCAGGCCATTGTACTACCCCTGCTCAAGAAACCCTCCCTAAACCCCTCGCTACCCTCCAACTACTGTCCTATCTCCCTCCTCCCCTTTGCCTCAAAACTCCTTGAGTGTCTGGTTCACAAACGCCTGACCCAGTACCTCAATGCCAACTCACTGCTAGACCCACTGCAATCTGGATTTCGGCCTGCCCACTCAACCGAAACTGCTCTCACCAAAGTTGTCAATGACCTTGCCTTAGCTAAAGCTGAAGGTAAATACTCCATTCTCCTCCTCCTTGACCTTTCAGCAGCTTTTGACACAGTAAATCATCCCCTACTCCTCCAGTCCTTGGGCATTCACGACCTCGCCCTGTCCTGGATTTCATCCTACCTCTCCAACCGCTCCTTCACGACCGCCTTCAATGAGTCCTCGTCCACCCCCAACCACCTCTCGGTGAGAGTCCCCCAAGGTTCGGTCCTTGGCCCCCTACTGTTCACCCTATACACATCCTCCATTGGCAAGGTTATCTCCTCCTTGGGTTTTAACTATCATCTGTATGCAGATGACACCCAGATCTACCTCCACACCCCTGACATATCCACCACTACCATGGACAAGGTCTCCTCCTGCCTATCAGCCATCTCCTCCTGGATGTCCGCTAGGTTCCTGAAACTAACTAGTTCTTCCTCTTGAAGATGTTGAAGGAGGGGGCTGCCCTAATGGGTGGAGGTAGGGAGTTCCATAGTGTGTTCCATAGTGTTGGAGCAGCTCTTGAGAAGTCCTGGAGGTGTGCATGGGACTAAGCTATGGAACTCCCTACCCCCACCCATTAGGGCAGCCCCCTCCTTCAACATCTTCAAGAAAGTCCTCAAAACTCACCTTTTCACTCTGGCCTACTACCCCTCACAAGTGCTCTAAACCCACAGCTGAACTCTGGTCCCCTACCGTTCGTGTCCTTACCTCTCCCTCTAGATTGTAAGCCTTTGGGCAGGGTCCTCCTCCTTTTGTGTCCTACCTGATCATGCACCTCCATTACTGTGCACCCATGCTATGCATCTGAGTAAACCTAACTTGCCTAATGTCCATGCTCCATCCAGTGACTGACTAAGCATTACCTGGTACTCATACTGTGCTGTGTGATCTGGTTTTCTTGTATTCCTGTATTGTCATATTGCTGTATGTCACCCCTAAATATTGTCTGTAACCTAAATTCATGTTCAGCGCTAATATGTTGGTGCTTTATAAATACAATAAATAAATAAATATAGTTAACTGACATTTTATATCGTAACAACCAACGATTTATACAGGAAAATCATGACGATTAACAAGGTTGCCCAAACTTTCGCATCCCACTGTATATATATTGAGGAGGATTTTGACCATGACTCAAACTCAAGGTGGATGTGTAAAGCATTCAGATAATTACAGATCGCCAATAACGATTCTAACTTAGAGTAGGAGCATGATACATTACCTTGCTACGTTTGTCAAAGATATTAATCAGCCTCCCTCCACTCAACTTTGAGCTGAAGGCAGCCTTTAATCCTTCACATGCATGTGATGTGGCAGGCATTGACAACATCAACATCAGGACAGCAGCAGGTCCTGATGGTCTGCAAGGATGTGTGCTTCCGGCCTGCACTGACCAACTAGTGGAAGTATTTGCACAAATATTCAATTTCTCTTTCTCCTTAGGTGTAGCCAAGCCTAAAACCCACAACCGTTGAACCAGTTCCCCAAAAAACCTAGGACAACCTGTTTTAATGATTATCGACCAGTTGCTGTCAGCTATATCATTTCAAAGTGCTCTGAATGCCTGGTAACCACACACATTAAAGGCTACATCCCATTATCGGCACTGAACTTCCATCAGTCAAACTCTTGTATAAGACTCATTATATGAGCAAACGTTATCAAGAATAACGTTCACCCTGGAAATTGTTTGTTTAAACTCATACCATCAGGTAGATGTATTAGATCAATTTGCATACACACAGTCAGACTGAAAAACAGTTTTTTTTTCATCTGCCATAAACTTTCCAAACTCTGAATCGCCTCCGGGATTATTATTAACTGAACATATTCAATAAGTGATATTGTTTATGGGCAATATGCTATTTATTAACAGGTGCTATAACAATTAATCTGCTAATCTCTTAAAGCGGTTTAACACCCAGCATTACAACTTTGCTTTAAAAGATTGCTTACAGCTTACAAACTATTATGCCAGATTTTTTTTTAAGCAGAAATTCACTGAATGGGTTAAACATGACATTTTAGTGTTGGATTTAACTAGGAATCCGCATCCGTTCTTATCTTTTAGTTACAAATGTATCTTTATTTGGAATACAAATAGACCTTTGAAAAGCCTGCCAGGGAAGCCCTCTGTGCTCTCTCAGAGCAGTGTTTGTTTGTTACATTGTAGATAGATACATTTGTAACTAAACAAGCAAGCACGGAGAAGGATTTCTAGCTAAATGCAGCACTAAAATGTCATGTTTAATCCATTCAGTGAATTTCTGCTAAAAAAAAAAAAATCTGGCATAATAGTTTATAAGCTGTAAGCAATCTTTTAAAGCAAAGTTGAAATGCTGGGTGTTAGACCACTTTAACACTGCATAAAATATTTTTAGATATTTGGTATACTTTGTATAATGTGTTTGAACCAAAGTGGTGTCCGGTTTTTATCAGTTTTGATTATTATAACACATGCCAATGTTCTGCTATAGGTTAGCTCAAAGTGGGAAATTTGTACGTCTGCTATCAGAAGAAAGTTGGGCGCTGACATAGGCACCATTATGAATTGCGGCTATAGTGTGAAATATGGGCATCCCATATATAGCAGGCACCCCGGGCGCCAAAATTTCAATCTATAGCCACAATTTATAATGGTGCCTATGGCAGGCTGGCGGCATCCCAACATTATTGAGAGGAGGATTGGCGGTGGGGGGGCAGCTAAGGTTAGGCATTTTGGGGGGGGGGGGGCGGTTAAGGTTAGGTGTTGGGGGGCGGTTAAGGTTATGCATTGGGGAGTGAGTTAAGGTGTTTGGCATGCTGTGGGGATGGTTAAGGTTGGGTGTGAAGGGTGTTTTTAAGTGTTAGGCATGGTGGGGGGCAGTTAAGGTTAGGCACCATATGAGGGTTCTGTGTAGTGTTAGGTTAAGCTGTAGTAAAATATTGGTATTATTTACAGATATGTTACTAAGATAATTTTTTTTTTTTTTTTTTGCAAAAAGGGTGTGTGCATCAATCACCAAGTGAACCCTTAAATACCTGGCTTAGCAGATTAGGCCTAATTAGCTTATTAAATGAGGCATAGCTCCAGCAAATCTGCATTCGCTTTCACATGCCAGGATTTGCAGGGTTTTGCTAACTAATTCACCACAAAATTTTTTGCCCTGCGGGGGATTAGTTTGCGCAGCATTTAGCACTTATCCAGGATCACCATGTGGAGGCCTCCCCCCAGGATCCCAGGAAAAGGTGGGCCAACAGGGCACTCCAAGCACCCTCACTGCTAAGAGACCCTGCAGCCGCCCCCCCGGGGGGAGGCTGAGAAGCACGAGCGCCCCCCCCCCCCCAAGCGCTGCCACCGCCAGAGAGAGCCGCCCCCACCTGCCTTCCAAAGGATAGGACCTACCTTATTTCGTACTGCGTCCAAGTGAATTATTATGCCGATAATTTATACTTTTATAATGTAGAATATCTGTTAGTTTTACCAATATTCTACCACATTTCCTTACGTCCCTCTTTCACGTGGTTAGCGGAACACGGATGCCTAATTCAATTAGGAAAACCAGTAGCAGTGGTTTGGCTTTATAAATGCTGAGCGCTGACATTCAAACCAAGCACCTGGTGCCACCAAGTGACAATTTTGCATTAGGCTCTATAGTGGAGACCAGTATTGATGGCACACCAAGTGCCCAAATGTCGTGCTTTGACTGTAATGTCCACATTAAAGAGCATGCCTCAAATGGAAAATGTGGTTGTATATTAAACAGCAATATGTGTCCTCCCTGTGGCAAAGAGAGCAATTGTTAATCATTGCTTATTGCGGGAGCCACCCCCCTCTGATGTTTTCAATGTCTGAACATAGAACAATAAATCAGCTTTGAGTGTGCTGCTCTTTGTAATGCTGGGAATACACGTTAGGTTGTTTGCAAAGAATCGTTCCGATAGATGCCTTCGATTGTAAAATTCTGACATGTCCAATTCTCTGCTTTATTCTGTTCCGCTTGATTTCTCATAGAACTTACCAAACACACAAATGGAGAAACTCACTCCCAAACAGTTCTCTGCTGCTTTATAAAGCCTGCAGGCTGCTTATAAGCCAATGAGAAGTGCACACATATGTTACACCTAGCTTGCAGTGATTAATCAAACAGAAGCTGAGCAAGTCAGCTAGTCGTTGGAGGGGGCTTCAGTTGCATATAGACAATGGCTATATGACCAGCAGGGGGCACCAGCGTGCAGGATATTCCCTCTCATCTGCCCCCCTCCTAACTAAACTGCATGGGATACTACAATAAAATTAAAAACAATGGTGCATGAGCCAGCCTGGGGCCCTGGGAAATCTCACTGCCTGGGGCCCCAGAACCAGCATCTAACACCATATGTGAGCGCAGCCAAACCCTTGGAGTTGCCACCCCCACGGCCTGTCTCCTACTGCTCATAAACTTACCAAACACACAAATGGAGAAACTCACTCCCAAACAGTTCTCTGCTGCTTTATAAAGCCTGCAGGCTGCTTATAAGCCAATGAGAAGTGCACACATATGTTACACCTAGCTTGCAGTGATTAATCAAACAGAAGCTGAGCAAGTCAGCTAGTCGTTCGAGAGGGCTTCAGTTGCATATAGACAATGGCTATGGTGTTAGATGCTGGTTCTGGGGCCCCGGGCAGTGAGAGTTCCCGGGGCCCCAGGCTGGCTCATGCACCATTGTTTTTAATTTTATTGTAGTATCCCATGCAGTTTAGTTAGGAGGGGGGCAGATGAGAGGGAATATCCTGCACGCTGGTGCCCCCTGCTGGTCATATAGCCATTGTCTATATGCAACTGAAGCCCTCTCCAACGACTAGCTGACTTGCTCAGCTTCTGTTTGATTAATCACTGCAAGCAGCAGAGAACTGTTTGGGAGTGAGTTTCTCCATTTGTGTGTTTGGAAAGTTTTAGAGCAGTAGGAGACAGGCCTTGGGGGTGGCAGCTCCAAGGGTTTGGCTGCGCTCACATATGGTGTTAGATGCTGGTTCTGGGGCCCCGGGCAGTGAGAGTTCCCGGGGCCCCAAGCAGGCTCATGCACCATTGTTTTTAATTTTATTGTAGTATCCCATGCAGTTTAGTTAGGAGGGGGCAGATGAGAGGGAATATCCTGCACGCTGGTGCCCCCTGCTGGTCATATAGCCATTGTCTATATGCAACTGAAGCCCCCTCCAACGACTAGCTGACTTGCTCAGCTTCTGTTTGATTAATCACTGCAAGCTAGGTGTAACATATGTGTGCACTTCTCATTGGCTTATAAGCAGCCTGCAGGCTTTATAAAGCAGCAGAGAACTGTTTGGGAGTGAGTTTCTCCATTTGTGTGTTTGGTAAGTTTTAGAGCAGTAGGAGACAGGCCTTGGGGGTGGCAGCTCCAAGGGTTTGGCTGCGCTCACATATGGTGTTAGATGCTGGTTCTGGGGCCCTGGGCAGTGAGAGTTCCCGGGGCCCCAGGCTGGCTCATGCACCATTGTTTTTAATTTTATTGTAGTATTCCATGCAGTTTAGTTAGGAGGGGGGCAGATGAGAAGGAATATCCTGCACGCTGGTGCCCCCTGCTGGTCATATAGCCATTGTCTATATGCAACTGAAGCCCTCTCCAATGACTAGCTGACTTGCTCAGCTTCTGTTTGATTAATCACTGCAAGCTAGGTGTAACATATGTGTGCACTTCTCATTGGCTTATAAGCAGCCTGCAGGCTTTATAAAGCAGCAGAGAACTGTTTGGGAGTGAGTTTCTCCATTTGTGTGTTTGGTAAGTTTTAGAGCAGTAGGAGACAGGCCTTGGGGGTGGCAGCTCCAAGGGTTTGGCTGCGCTCACATATGGTGTTAGATGCTGGTTCTGGGGCCCCGGGCAGTGAGAGTTCCCGGGGCCCCAGGCTGTCTCATGCACCATTGTTTTTAATTTTATTGTAGTATCCCATGCAGTTTAGTTAGGAGGGGGGCAGATGAGAGGGAATATCCTGCACGCTGGTGCCCCCTGCTGGTCATATAGCCATTGTCTATATGCAACTGAAGCCCCCTCCAACGACTAGCTGACTTGCTCAGCTTCTGTTTGATTAATCACTGCAAGCTAGGTGTAACATATGTGTGCACTTCTCATTGGCTTATAAGCAGCCTGCAGGCTTTATAGAGCAGCAGAGAACTGTTTGGGAGTGAGTTTCTCCATTTGTGTGTTTGGTAAGTTTTAGAGCAGTTGGAGAGAGGCCTTGGGGGTGGCAGCTCCAAAGGTTTGGCTGCGCTCACATATGGTGTTAGATGCTGGTTCTGGGGCCCCTGGCAGTGAGAGTTCCCGGGGCCCCAGGCTGGCTCATGCACCATTGTTTTTGATTTCTCACAGAAGTGAATGGAAAAAAGAGATAAGGAAAACGAGCGGAAGATAAGAGAATCGAACAGAGAATTGAATGGCTAATAGATCGTGCGGAGTATCGAACACGAAAAACTTAATGTGTATTCCCAGCATAAAAGGTGATGATGAGGGCAGGGGCGTAGCAATAGGGGTTGCAGAGGTAGCGGCCGCATCGAGGCCCTTGGGCCAGAGGGGCCCCGAAGGGCCCTTCCTCAACTACAGTATTAGCTCTCTATTAGTCCTGTGCTCATAATAATCACTTCTATAGATACTTTAAATAGTGGTAATCATTAACAAACTGTTCCCCATCCCCTTCTTGCACCTCTGACACTGTAGTTGCCATTGGCAGATTTTGGTGCGCTGTATCAATTGTTATGTATAGAAAGCTTGGGGGGGCCCCATTGTAAAACTTGCATCAGGGCCCACAGCTCCTTAGCTACGCCACTGGATGAGGGGCTTGCAGACAGTAATGAGCAAATAAACCACACACAAAGTTGCCATAATGTATATAGAAAAATCAAAAAACAAGCAGACTCCCTCAGAAATCTGTTCCAAATAATGTATATCTGTATATATAAGGCTAAGTATATAAGGCTAAGTAGCTGCCAAATGAGAAAAGAAAACAATCTTTAATATGTTATGTAAGTGCTGGTGCAAAGTATTTTGCAGAAAAACTGTGCACAAAGGATTATGTGTGTGTTTTTCTGCATAATCCTTTGCACCAGCACTTACATAACATATTAAAGATTGTTTTCTTTTCTCATTTGGCAGCTCCTTAGCTATACATATCATTTTTACATATGATCTGCACTTATGTACTGTGTCTCTTTGCATATTTGCACAGTTTTATCTGAATACTATTGTGAACACATAATTGATTGCACATACCTCACTGCATAGTGGGAATTGTTACTGAGTAGTAACTTTACTTGATTTTTGCGTTTTGCACAGTATCTTACTGACTTGCCTTAAAGGTACTATACTTGATTTTTTTACATACCCAAGTATCAGCTGCAGGTTGCCTGATTATAATTGGCTTTGAGAGCATTGTTTTATTCTGTTTTTACTTGTGTTTTATAATATTTTTGTCAGCAGTGATTAATCAATAAACTTTATATTATTTGTGTACTGCTTGTGTGCACAAGCAATACTGTCTGTTTACAAATCACAAGTGTAATGCTTGGGGGTTAAAACTTTGACCACCCAGAGCAACAAAACTGGTAGCTGATTAATGGAAGAGGCTACACAGGCAGCCCAGAGAAACTGCAGCTCTGGGCCTCCGATATCGCCACAAATAAGACGCAATGGCAGCGCAGTGCGATGTTGCACTGCCTTAGCGATAGCAAGCATTTAGACAGGTACAAGACAGGACTATAGATTGGAGCGCAACTAGTAGCATCCGCAGCTCACAGTCACATCCACAGAAACAGAGCAAGCAGGCTAACAACAATCACCAGCAAGCATCCACACAGACAAAACTACAGGAAAGAATGTAACCAACAGCAACCACAGCCTATAGTTAAGTTCCCAGAACTAGAGTAGCAGGAATACTACCAGTCACCAACATGGTGATGGCAGAATCCAAGCTATCAGGATGATGGACTTCACTGACCCACCGCGGATGCAGTGAACGTCCATCAGGCATGGAAACTAGGCAATAAACAATAATGCAGAAAAATATCAAATGGCTCAACTAATGGATAAATATATATTAGCAAGTCTGCATATATATTTATCAAGAACTAGCTAAAACACAAGTAATAAGGTCGCATAGAACTACAATAACAGAACTATACAGAGTAGCACAGTGCCCAGCAGATCAGCATAGTGATCGCTATGAAGGGCAAGGTCTAAAAGGGGAGACAGACTTTGATGCCGGCATCGACCAATGGATGCAAGCATGAAAATTTCCACACAGCTGAATGGTAATCATTCAATCCTGAGGTGGCTTGATTACCATTTGCTAGCTGGTTGTGAATGCAAAGGACTCCTATAGGAAATACATGCAGTATTATGTAACAACATGCCTGCAGGAAATTCAGGGCTATCTGGCCACAGCTTAGCTGTAGCAAGCAATTGGTGGAATGATGACAGCATCCTGAGCTGCCCAGAACTGCAGAGCAATTGCAAATGACAATGTGACTCATTGCAAATGCACAACTGAATGCAGGCAGAGAAGCCAGAACTGTCCGTTTGCGGCTCTACTGCAACGGACAGAACACGCCACAGGAGGAATCCTTACAATTTGGAATAGATTTCTGAGGGAATCTGCTTGTTTTTTTTTATTTTTCTATATACATTATGCCACCTTTTTTGTGGTTTAGTTTCTATTTAGCCCAGGTGTATAGTGACCATATTGTTGATTATATATTGCTCTGGAGAGTGAATTTATAGTGATGAGCAAATATGCTAATATTTTTTTTGCATTATTTTTCCCGAAAATAATGTTATATTTGACTTTCAAGTGAAAATGCCACCAAAAATCATTTTGTAATGAGTTTGTGTATTTTTTGCACTTTTCTCACACTTTTTATGAATTTTCACGGTAAAAATAATGTTTTTGCAATTTTCACTTATTTTTCACATCAGAAAGAAAAAAAAGTGGGGCCTAGGTGTGTCCCTAATATAGAAGCATATTATTCTGCATGTATTCTATAGTATGCTAACTCATGGTGGTCAAACTCCACAAAGAAAAGTTGGGTTTCCTTAGAGCAAGCTATCGTACTCTGGTCAACCAGAGATTTGTTAAGTAGTATCCTTTAGGGGCTCCCCCCCCCCCCCCCCAAGGTTACATTTCCATGATTCAGACTACCTTACTTGCATGGGAGTATTACCTGAAATATCCACAAACTCCTCAGGCACAGAAAATTCAACCTCAAATTCCTGTCTCATCCCTACAACTCCTCATGGAAGACCTTGATGTTAAACCACTCATCGCAGCAGGAATATGTCACCTAAATGACGTTTTCTCAAGAAGGGGGAGGAAAACTCTTTGAGATATGAAGCAAGAGTTTCAGTTAAACTCCTTGTCATTATTTTTATGCCATAGAATACTAGGCTTCATTCATTTAAAGGAAATCACAGTCCCATCCATATCAGACAAGATACTACTATGTTAAATGCCAAGGTCCCACAGAGAGGTGCAATCACAATTTGGTACACAGAACTTAACAAGGTTTAAACCCCCACCCCACCACCACCTGAACAAATACTTACATACTTGGTCAGTTGACCTCATCTCTGCCTGTATTAACGTAGACCAAATATTTCTAGCTAATAAACTGATATTATCACTCTCCAAATGCTCATCTCATTGGTAGGGGTTTTTCAAAACGATTACTAAATGGTACTTAGGGCCCTTTTCCACTAGAGCGATTGTGATTGCTGAATCGCAAAATCGCAAATCGCTAGTGATTTTTAAATCGCTAGGGTTGTTACTTTATCATAGAAAGCATGAGAAGTATTTTCCACTACAGTGATTCGATTTGGAAATCGCTAATCGCAAATCGCAATCGCTTGCTGGAGCGATTTTTACAATGATAATGCAATGCAAATGAAAATCGCAAATCGCAATCGCATAACAGAATTAATGAAAAATCGCAATCGCAATCACTGGCGTTTGTGATTTGTGATTGCGATTGCTAGTGGAAAAGGGCCCTTAACGCCAAGTAAATTAGCCTAGTTTAACACTAATCTATCAATTCACCACTATGTTGGAGATGCTGTCTTTCTATTGGTACCTTGACTCATATGATATGGGACTGCCCCATTGCACACAATTTATGGCGAGAAGCGGAAAAATACATCAGATACCACTATATCCCAGGCTTCCAATTGTCTCCTCCCATTAGCAATACTTTGTATAGGTTTAAATTCAATCAATGCTTTCAACAGACTCCCTATTGTCCATCTAATTCTTGCTACCCGCCACATGATTGCAAGTAACCAAGTAACTGGAAAACTAGTGAACCAATAATAGTGAACCAAGTGCTTGCAACCTTTAGAAGTAATCTCACTATGGAAAACTACATTAGATCAAGGCTCTCATTAACCTCCTTGGCGGTAATCCTGAGCTAGGGTCTGGGCGGGAAACCGCAGCTAAAAACGGTAATTCCGACCTCTGCTTGGGAGGTCTCTGCAGAGTATAGCGCGCAGTGGGCGGTTTTACATACCTCCTGGGGATCCTGATGTTGACCGCCATTCTTCTTCCTCTCCTCCGGGGCTCTGCTTCCTGCTGGTGAGATCGCGGGCTGTCGTCATGACGACAGCCGTCAATTTCACTTTAGAGTTGCAGCACCACCTGGAGGATGGAGGCATAACTGCAGCTCTGGAGCCAGGGGTTTTAGGGACTGAAAGGGTGCAAAAAAATTGCACCGCTTTTACACCCTAAAATCCGGAAAGAATCATACTGCCAAGGAGGTTAACTAAGTCATACTTGTTTCCCACATCTTGTTATCATTAGACAGTGTTTAAACTAACTATTTTTTATTTACCTCAAGATCTATATAAGTGGTACAATTCTGGTTAATGTTTTTGGCTTTATTGTTTATTATACTTAATGTTTTTAGTTCTGTTTATCATTCTTGATGTACAGCTGCACTACGCTTATCAGTCCATATCTCATTTCTATCTAAATTCAGATAACCACAATACATCTTTTATGGATATCTTTAGGGTACTACTGCATTCATACTACAGATTATGTAGATTATAATAATAAAGAAGATGTTATATAGATACAGGCTCCTAGCCCAATATGTTACTCATAAGATTAGCAATGTAAATGGCAGGTCTTTGACCACTGCTCCATTTACCTTCAGTCACTGAAAGATCTGCTACCCCTCCAGCCACCCATATCTTTGGGCTGTGGCTGGTGATATGCAGTTTTCTTCAGCATGGGCAAGATGCATCATCGGACTTGGATTGAAGTTAAGTTTCTTATATATTCACAACTGTATATTATATTTTGTATATTGTGTATAAGGAACCCTCTCAGGTTCTCTTATCTGTGTTGTATCGGGATTGTGAAATAAAAATTATTTTGGAAAAAAAAAGAAAGAAAACACTTCCTTAGACTTTCCTTAGACCATATTGCAAAAATACAATGTATTTTCACAAACATTTTCTCGACATCGATTATAGCATTTTTTATGCGAAAATGACTTTGGCGAAAACAATCAAGGTACTACAAGATGGCAGCTCTTAGGAGCTGTACCTGGTGTTCCACCACATGTACATCCCTGAACTGTTTTTATTGCTGCTGGAGTGGAGTCTGATGCTGCAGGCAGGACATTGTCATATTAATTAGCCCTAAAGGCACATCTAGGACCTCATCCAGACCTCACTCTGCCATCATCTGTGATACTAAGCTAACTGGGGTGTGTTGTTCCTATTCTTAGTGTTTGTGTATTTTTTGAACATTTAATCCACTGTTTGGTTGCCTGCTGCCTGGAATTGTCACTTACCAAACACAAAAAGATTGCTCACTCCCAGAGAGCACTCTGCCACTTCTATATAGTCTGCAGACTGCCAGTCAGCCAATAAGAAGTGCAAATACATTACACCTAGTCTGCAGTACTTAATTGAACAGAGGCTGATGCCCCTGTTGGTCATATAGCCCTTGTCTATATGTGACTGAAGCCCTCTCCAACGATTGGCTGAGGCTGAACTGCTCAGCCTCTGCTCAATTAAGTACTGCAGACTAGGTGTAATGTATTTTCACTTCTTATTGGCTGACTGGCAGTCTGCGGACTATATATAAGTGGCAGAGTGCTGTCTGGGAGTGAGCAATCCTTTTGTGTTTGGTAAGTTGAAGGAGTGGTGGGGGTGAGTTCCTGGTGGTGGCAGCTCCAGGGCTCACCTGCACTCCTTTATTGTGTTACATGCTGGTTTGTGGGTCCCGAGCAGTGGCAGTGCTTGGGGCCCCTGTCTGTCATGTGCACTAGTGTTTGGAATTGTCACTTGCTGGGATTTATAATCTGCTTGCTGCTTGGATATACTATAACATGCTGTTGGGCCTTTGCAGCCTGTTACTTTGTGAACAAACTCTGTATATATATTCCTCTTTTGTTTTTGCAGTGCAGTTAGTGCCAGTACAGAAAACAAACAGGTATTAAGACTCTTTGTGCTTTGCTTACTACAGTTCCATTGTAATTCAGTCTAATGGGAGTAATTCAAACAAAGAAAACCAACACATTTGATCTCTTTTCTCAGTGTTCTAAAACGAATTAAGTACTGCCATTGTTAGAGTATTTTCATGTGTTAAAACCACTTACATTGATGCACACTATTATTTATTTTCTCTCATGTGAGTCACTATCTCTATCAACCTTTACATTGTATATCAAGTTCTTAGATTCAAGCACATTGACGCCAGGGTCACAGGGTAAAGAGTGAAGGATAATGAACACTACTTGTCCACATGCCTGAAGAAGAGATGGCTCTGACAATACATACTGACATAAGTCATCAAAGCTTGTCTGTTTGATTGTTTCACCATAATAGCAGAGGCCATTAACTAAAGCTTCAAGAAATGTTAATAGTGTATTGAGATACATTCATCAATAGGGATGGTCGGAAAAGGCCATTTTCGATTCCGTGGAAATTCCAATTTCCGTTTTTCTGATTTATGATTTTCAAAGAGCATTTTATTAGTCATTTTTGCATCAGTGAATGCAACAAATAAAAATAAATTTTAAAAATCTGAAAAACGGAAATATGGTCGGGCTGAGGTAGCTCAATGACAGAACAACAATGACTGTCCAGCTGATCAAATTTGGTCTGTCCACAATCATGTCCACAGCATGACCTCAAACAGACCTGCCGGGTGGCCTGCCTCTGGCTCTGCCTCTGCCACTGCCTGTTGTTTTGTCCTTATTGGGGGGATGAAGTGAAAGGTATGCACTGACTTGACTAATACAATGTGCATGTTAAAAAAAAGGTTGAAAATTAAACTTTTGCAGAAACATTTTGCATTCTCTGATTGATCCAGTCCTTCTGAGTTCTGTGATTGGGCTAAAATTGGCGAGTTGTGGTAAAATGGATTTCCGCAGAATTTTGATTTTAGTTTTCCGATTTTCGTTTTCTGATTTATGAATTCTGATCGGAAATGCTGATTTTCAAAAGAAAATGCAGAAATTTCAATTCTATGGATTCCGAAAGAGCATCCCTATTTATCAATCAGGATCAGGCTGAATTTCAACTGACTGATAATTGCACATTTTGTCTGTTTATCAGGTCTCATTAATTTACTTCTAAATTTTTTATATTCTTTCTAGCACATCTTATCAGACCTTTATGGGAAAAAACTGGAAATCAATTGTTTTCCAATCCAATGTTTTTGTCGGACCAATCAAATTCATTTCCTGATTGGCCCAGTTCTAAACTGTATAAAATGTGTATTAAATTTGCATTCAAGACATAATTATTAGGATCCCATTGATCCTCTCATGATTGGTGACTGATAAATAATACTCAGAAGAGACAATCATTTTGTGTGTTTCAGATGAGAACCTATTGTGTGTATAGCTACCTGATGATATTATTTAGTAATCCATTATGGTGATTAAATGACAAAAATGACTAAATGACAAAAACAAAAACAAAAAAAAAGCACGGATGCTTTATAAAGCTGCTCAGTCTTTTGCGGACTGGTGTACTTCCCACAATTACCTAACTAAATTCCTATGCAGTGCTCTTTCTGAAAATTATTAACTGTCCATTAAAGTGGATAAAATTCAAATTTCATCTATAGTCTAAAGTTCTGCACCTGCGCAGATCGCCGCGGGCCACATGACCGTGATTGACAGCGGCACTTCACGCTGCCACAGTAAGGCCGACCCCACAATCAGCCTGAATACGGACACCGGAGACTGGGACATCGTCAGGAAGCAGAGTGGTCGGTGTGGGACTACCTGTGCCCCCTGGCTTGTGGAGCAGAGCGTGCAAGCAATGTGTCAGTGGTGCAATGATCAAGGATTCTTCCTGTGTGGCAATTGCTGTGTCTCATATCTATGACACCATCTAGTGGGGCCTTGAGACACAGCTGTATCATCCTTGGGGCACATTTGGCCATAGGGATGGAGGCTGACTTGTACTGGGGGCACATCTGGCTAATGTGGAGGGGGCTTATATGTGAGTCAATCACTTTTTCCTGGTTTCTGATGGAAACGTTGGTTCCTCGGCTTAAAGGGAACCTTAACTGAACGGGAGGTAAAGAGTTTCACTTACCTGGGGCTATTACCAGCCCCCTGCAGCAGTCCTGTGCCCTCGGAGCCGCTCTGGAATCCTCCGGTCCCCCGCTGTCACTTAGTTTCGTTTTTGACGACTCACCAGTCGGCTGGCCGCCATGCGTATTATTGGACGCATTCCCTACTGCAATTAGCAGTGTTGCGGAACTCGTATTTTTGGACGCGTTACGGTCCGCAACAGCGCTAATTGCAGTAGGTAATGCGTCCAATAATACGCATGGTGGCCGGCCGATTGGTGAGTCGTCAAAAACGAATCTAAGTGACAGCGGGGGACCGGAGGATTCCAGACCGGCTCTGAGGGCACAGGACTGCTGCAGGGGGCTGGAAATAGCCCCAGGTAATTGAAACTCTTTACCCCCCATTCAGTTAAGGTTCCCTTTAAATGTGGGTTAGCTTATATGCGAGTATATGCGGTAAGTCTAATATTGTTTCCAGTACAGGAAGTGTTAAGAAACTCCAGTTGTTATCTATGCAAAAGAGCCATTGAGCTCAACGACTTTCAAAGCTTGTTATCTCAATTGTCAGTCACTGTATTTTCTTTTCTCTCCAGAGGACAGGTCAATAGTTTACTGGCCTGCTCTGTAAAATAATTTAGCATGCTGAGTAGTGTGTAAACTGCAAATATTAAAGAATGATGCAATGTTCTAAAAAAAAACTATAGAACTGAAAATAAAAATGTGAGAATATTTTCTTTACTACTAATGTTCTAGTAATAATCCGTACTACACAACCAATCCATTATATCATAATTTTTTTTCACTTCAGTGTCTCTTTAATTTGCTGACAAGCTTCTGCAGACTATTTTATAAAGGCAGGTGTTGCTTGGATGTCATCTCTTACCTATTCAGTGTTTTTTGTATGTCTGCGGGAGGAGGTTTTGTGGGGAATTTCCTTAGTGGTGGGGGCAGTTGTGGATGTTCCCCCCAGGTGGTGATAGCAGTTTTTGGAAGGCTGCCTGTGTTGCTCCTGCCTCCCCCTCCCCCCCTCAAGGTGTAGCTTGCAGAGCGTGGTCCAGGGCAGTATGATCACTATTGATGGCCCAAACAGTTGACCGGTGGACAGTTCCTAGAGAAAAACAGCCGTTCACCCGTTCACTTTCATGCAAATTGTTGTGTTAGAAATAGAAATTTGTGTTCCCGTTTAACATTAAAGTCAATGGCTGCTGACTATAGCGGGTAATAATGGCAAAGCCCCCGTAGGTGCTAGAAACACCAACTTTGCAGGGTACGCTAAGGAGGACAGTGGGAACAAAAGGACACTACCTTATAGTTTTTGAGAAAATCAATGTTAAATTTAGAGGAAAAAAAGTTGCTATTTAAATGCAGTAAATGACAGATAGTGTATCAACATGTATGTACCTGTATTTATTTATTGTTTTATATATATATATATATATATATATATATATATATATATATATATATATATATATATATATATATATATATATATATATATGTGTTCAGAGTGTGGGAAATAAAAAAATGACATGGGGCCCCCCCTCCCAAGCATCTTTAACCCCTTGTCCCCCATGCAGGCTTGGATTTCCAGAATGTGGTGCATGGCCGCATGGGGCTTCGCACCCTGAGCTATACCAGCCTGCATGATCTATGTTATGGGGGGCTCTGGTGTAGAGGGGCGGCCAAGCCTTCTCCCCCCCCCCCCCCCCAGAGCCCGTGTCCAATCCATGGCCCTTCCCAACCTCTAGCTTGTATGGGGGCTTTGCTATTAACCGCTAAAGTCAGCGGCCATTAATCCTTAAAGATAAAAATAAAAAAATCGTCTGCACAAAATACATATTTGTTTGGCAACTATTTTGCAGTTGATTCTTTTCCGCCATGCCACTGTCCAGGTTTTTAAACCATTTTTAAAGAAATTGTGGCTGCACAGATGCCATGAAGGTTTTAGAAGTTTTCCTGCCATTAAAGTCTATGGTGCCCGCCGCAAAAGGTCGGTTCACAAATGTTCGCGAATGCAAAATTTGATGTTTGCTCTATCAAGAGTGAGTACCCAGGACCCGCCTGTTTTGCATGTCAATAGTGAATAATGTAATGTATTAAAATCAATCTTTTTTTCCCGTATAAACAAATTTGTCAGATAGATATGACCAGAGTTCTGTCTTCAGCTACACAAGCATTTTATTTTCCATGAATTAACGTTATTTCGAATTTCAGACACAAACACATCTACAGTCTATTACTATTCTGAATAACAAAGAGAAAAGATTGATGGGAAATCCTTTGGATAAAGACATCCAAGGTCCTCAGCTACCATTAGACATGTCAGATGTGCTTGATCCTGAGTGCCGCTTGACACTTTCAGGGAGTCCAACACAGGAAGACAGGATGACAGAAATTGCTGAGTCAATTAAGACACTGCAAAAAAAGAAACTTCTCTCGGCAATCACTGCGGTACGCTATCTGACTAGACACACTAATGATTTATGTAGCTCAGAACAGGCTTTAAAGAAATGTCTGCATTCTGTGAGTCTTAAGCATCAGCCTTCATTATATTAGGGAATAGTCAATACATTTAACTTGGCTTAATGCTAGCTGTCCTCTTTCTAAGTGGCTGCCACAGGCATTAAGGATTATCACTTGTCATAGAACTCTATAGAGTTGGCTCGTTCCAATGTTTTTGTGTCTTTAGCGCTTATTTTATCTCACAGTTTAACGTTTTTGCTGACTTTTAATGCTGCTCAAATGGATTGTTGGCCGAGCACAGGGGTGCAGCTTAGCCCAGGCAAACCAAGTGTCTGCTCACTCATAGCAGGGGCCTCCCATGCTGCCAGGGTCATCCTGTCTGTGACTTGTATGAGCCCTACTGCCTCCCTGCCTCTCACACACAGACCTCAGATCAGCAGCAATGTGAACAGAGGAGAGAGCGGTGCAGAGACCATGGAGTACACTGCAAATGCAGAAGTGAGGTCATTGCTCATTTCCTGCATTTGAAGTGTGCCACACAGTTACTGTGCACTGCTCTCCTCTCTTTGGGCAACAGCTGATTTGCAGGTCCGTGAGTGTTGGGAATGCACTAGAGGCAGCAGTAAGCTACATACCCTCACTAACACCAAGTACTAGGGGTGGCTCTCTATATAGGAGGAGTACCTTGGCTACCTATACTGGAGGTGGCTAACTATACTGGGGGGTAGTGTACCTTTGGCTACCTTCATGTACTAGAGGCATACCTTTATTGGGGGGTGGGGCTTTGAATACCTATTATTATGGGAGAAGGGGTTCAAATCTGCTTGTCTGCACTCCCTTTACAAGGAACATTCTGCAACTGTGCAGTTAGTATATATATATATATATATATATATATATATATATATATATACACAAGACTCACAGGTCCCACATATTTCACCTTACGGGAAGAGGGACTACACTATGCAAGATATACAGATATATACAGTTCTCCTCATTAAGCAGATCAGATTTTCCTGCATAAGAGGCATACAAAAACCATCCAGTCCCATGAGAGTTAATCCTATGGATCTGTTGCAGAGAGAGTCTAGCAATGTTCAACTTCTTTACTCAGATTCCTGCCTTGTGTGCTCCTGAATCAGATGCCTTGGATAGACAGTCACCCCCATACCCCAACTCACCATGTGTAGCGACCTACTGGCAGGCAAATGTAGCATTGGAACCGTTGTCCCCCACCACTCTGGCTCAGCTTCCCTATCACCTTAACTGCTTCTTCCACACCTCATGTGCTGCACTCCCATTTCCTCAATAAAAAGGCCTCATATAGTGTAAAACTGCTATGATTTATTAAAATATAAAATTCCAGTGCAGTCACATGCTCCAAAAGTATTCAACAGTGTAGAGTTTTGGAACAGGCTCTCCCCTGATTGTTGGCCGCTTAGCTGGCTGAGGACCTTTGTATTCCCGGGCAGCATTTCCACCGCTGCACACTGGGCTAGTTCTGCTCTGTATTCCAGGTTGTCCCGCCGCCTCTCAGCATTGCATGTGTGGATTCACTTCGACATCTATGCTCTGCCCAACATGTTTCGTCTCAATGACTCATTCACCAAAAGGATAAAAGTATCTAAAAAGTTTAAAACAATTGCCTGATGAAGCATGATCAAACATGCAAAACGCGTTGGAGTATGTAAATAAACTTGTTCTATTTTGACACATTGGCAATCAGTGGTGCTCATCATGAGCAACTCATAATCATGAGCTGTTTTTTGCAATCACGAGTTCATGATCAGCATCCGCGACCAGCTCTCGAATCCGCTTGTAATCACACTTGTTAAACGACTCGTGATCACAAGTTACTTGGAATCACGAGTTGGTATTCGTGATTAAAAACCCGCCGATTAATAGCAAAGCTCCTTACATGCTAGAAATAGTGTTGGGCGAACACCTGGATGTTCGGGTTCGCGAACGTTCACCGAACATGGCCGCGATGTTCGGGTGTTCGCGCCGAACTCCGAACATAATGGAAGTCAATAGGGACCCGAACTTTCGTGCTTTGTAAAGCCTCCTTACATGCTACATACCCCAAATTTACAGGGTATGTGCACCTTGGGAGTGGGTACAAGAGGGGAAAAAAATAGCAAAAAGAGCGTATAGTTTTTGAGAAAACCAATTTAAAGTTTCAAAGGGAAAACTGTCTTTTAAATGCGGGAAATGTCTGTTTTCTTTGCACAGGTAACATGCTTTTTGTCGGCATGCAGTCATAAATGTAATGCAGATAAGAGGTTCCAGGAAAAGGGACCGGTAATGCTAACCCAGCTGCAGCACACGTGATGGAACAGGAGGAGGGCGGCGCAGGAGGAGAAGGCCACGCTTTGAGACACAACAACCCAGGCCTTGCATGAGGACAAGAAGCGTGCGGATAGCATGCATTTTGCCGCCATGCAGTCATAAATGTAATAAAGATAAGAGGTTCCATAAACAGGGACCGGCAACGCTAACCCAGCAGCAGCACACGTGATGGAACAGGAGGAGGCGCAGGAGGAGAAGGCCACGCTTTGAGACACAACAACCCAGGCCTTGCATGAGGACAAGAAGTGTGCGGATAGCATGCATTTTGCCGCCATGCAGTCATAAATGTAATAAAGATAAGAGGTTCCATAAACAGGGACCGGCAACGCTAACCCAGCAGCAGCACACGTGATGGAACAGGAGGAGGCACAGGAGGAGAAGGCCGCGCTTTCAGACACAACAACTCAGGCCTTGCATGAGGACAAGAAGCGTGCGGATAGCATGCATTTTGCCGCCATGCAGTCATAAATGTAATACAGATAAGAGGTTAAATAAACAGGGACCGTAAACGCTAACCCATCACAGATGGTCATTGTTCATGTTACTTGGTTGGGGTCCAGGAGTGTTGCATAGTCGTTTCCAATCCAAGATTGATTCATTTTAATTTGAGTCAGACGGTCTGCATTTTCTGTGGAGAGGCGGATACGCCGATCTGTGACGATGCCTCCGGCAGCACTGAAACAGCGTTCCGACATAACGCTGGCTGCCGGGCAAGCCAGCACCTCTATTGCGTACATTGCCAGTTCGTGCCAGGTGTCTAGCTTCGATACCCAATAGTTGAAGGGTGCAGATGGATTGTTCAACACAGCTACGCCATCTGACATGTAGTCCTTGACCATCTTCTCCAGGCGATCGGTGTTGGAGGTGGATCTGCACGCTTGCTGTTCTGTGGGCTGCTGCATGGGTGTCAGAAAATGTTCCCACTCCAAGCACACTGCCGATACCATTCCCTTTTGGGCACTAGCTGCGGCTAGTGTTGTTTGCTGCCCTCCTGGTCGTCCTGGGTTTGCGGAAGTCAGTCTGTCGGCGTACAACTGGCTAGAGGAGGGGGAGGATGTCAATCTCCTCTCTAAAGTCTCCACAAGGGCCTGCTGGTATTCTTCATGTCTGACTGTTTCTTCAAGCAGTTTTGGAACATTGTGTTTGTACCGTGGATCCAGAAGGGTATAAACCCAGTAATTGGTGTTGTCCAGAATGCGCACAATGCGTGGGTCGCGTTCAATGCAGTCTAGCATGAATTGAGCCATGTGTGCCAGAGTCCTGCCAGAATCCTCATCATCCTCTTGTGAGCGTTGTGATAGTTGTTGTGATGCATCATAGTCGTCACCTTCTTCCTGGTCTGCTTCTGCTGACCATTTGCGCTGAATTGTGGAAGTCCAACGTGCACCGCTCTGGCCCTCGTCAGTGGTGGCATGAAATTCCTGCTCCAACTCCAGCTGTTCCTCCTCCTCTTCTTCGTCATAGCTGCTGGGGCCAGCGTTTCCTGAGGCGGATGGCCTGATGTTGGTACCATCACGCTGATCGTTTTCTCCTTCAGATTCCCCCAGTTGCATCATGACAGCTGTTTGCTTGATTTTCAACATCGACTTCTTCAGTAAACACAGCAGTGGTATGGTAATGCTGACTGAAGAGTTGTCACTGCTCACAAGCAATGTGGATTGCTCAAAATTTTGGAGGACTTGGCAAAGGTCCAACATGTTGGCCCAATCGTATCCACAGAAGCTTGGCAGCTGTCCGGATGCGCCTCGGTACTGCGCCATCATGTACTGGACCACTGCACTCTTCTGCTCGCAAAAGCGGGCTAGCATGTGCAGCGTAGAATTCCAGCGCGTAGGGACATCACACAGCAAGCGAAGGTGGGGGAGATTGAAGCACTCCTGCATCTTGGCGAGTGCCCCCGAAGCAGTACTGGAATTTCTACAATGTTTGGCCACTCGTCGCACCTTTAACAGAAGATCGGCCACGCCTGGGTATGTCCTCAGGAACCGCTGAACTTCTAGGTTCATCACGTGCGCCAGGCAAGGGATGTGTGTCAGCTTAGCCAACCTTAAAGCGCGAATGAGATTACTCCCATTATCACACACAACCATGCCCGGTTTCAGGTCCAGCGGTGCCAGCCACAAATCCGTCTGTTCCTTTATTCCCCTCCAAATTTCCTCCCCTGTGTGCTGCTTATCCCCAAGGCAGATCAGCTTCAGCAACGCTTGCTGACGCATGCCAACAGCTGTGCTGCACTGCTTCCACGATCCTACTGCTGCTGGGTTACAGCAGATGAGGAACAGCTTTGAGATGCGTTGGAGGAGAAGGAGTCAGAGAGGTAGATGCTGCTGTTGTTATCCAGTGGGAGGGACGGCGGTGCAGCTGTTTGCGGCGTGGGCAACACCCGCGCCGTAGCAGGTGAGGAATCGCTGCCAGGCTCCACAAGGTTCACTCAGTGCGCGGTAAAGGAGATGTATCGACCCTGGCCGAACGCACTCGCCCAGGTGTCAGTGGTGAGGTGAACCTTGCAGGCAACGGCATTCTTCAAGCTTCGGGTTATTTTGCGGACCACGTGCTCATGCAACTCAGGCACTGTAGAGCGCGCAAAGTGGTAGCGGCTGGGAACCACGTAACGTGGGATGGCCACTGACATCATGCCCTTGAAGCTGTTTCTCTCCACCACTCGATATGGCAGCATTTCGCAGGCCAGAAGCTTGGCTATGCTGGCTGTTAGTGCCACGGCCCGGGGGTCATTTGCTGGCAATTTCCTCTTGCGCTCAAGCATCTCCGAGACAGACAACTGAACCGTAGGGCTGCACACTGAACGGCTGTTGGTTGTTGTGTTTGATGACTGGGAGACCTCAAGAGCACTATTCCGGAAAGTGACAATGTCAGCGTCGTCTGATGTTTGTGAATGTTGTTGTGAACCACGCAATGGCTGGGCTACTGCTGCTGCTGAGGAGGGTCTGGTGGTGAGTCTGGTGACCCCAAGGGAGGCAGTGTTGCTGGTACCCTGTCCTGGCGGCCACAGAGTGGGATGTTTGGATACCATGTGGCGGGTCATGCTGGTGGTGGAGAGGTTGTTAATATGTTTCCCCCTGCTCA
This sequence comes from Hyperolius riggenbachi, assembly GCF_040937935.1. Lineage (NCBI taxonomy): Eukaryota > Metazoa > Chordata > Amphibia > Anura > Hyperoliidae > Hyperolius > Hyperolius riggenbachi. The sequence goes on along the minus strand of NC_090646.1, from coordinate 118,356,597 downwards.
GGCGGGTCTTGCACACCTTGCAAATCACCATGGTACCATCCTTACTGCAGTCTTCAAAGAAAGGCCAGACTTTGGAGCACCTGCCTTGCGGGCGATTTCTGTTTGCGCCTCTTTTGTGTCTCACTTGAACTTCCACGCTTGTGGTGCCTGAAATTTCGCGCCGCCTACCTTGTGGCACAAGGCGAACTCGTGCAGCAGTGGGTTCTTCAACAGACTCATCTGTGCTGCTACGACGGCGATGTTCTCCTTCACATACAAAATCTGGGTCTCTGTCAACATTGTCCATACCCTCCTCCTCTTCCATCTCCTCAAACTCGTCATATGTGATTGTTGGCCACCGCCGTGGAGTAGAGCTCCCCTCAACAACCTCTGCACAGCACACTCCAACGTCATCTTCAAGATCTTCTCGGCCGACCTCCTGCAATTAAAACCCCTCCTGCCCAACTTGCTCTGGGATTTGGGTTTCAAAGTCCTCCTCGGACTCGCCTTGCATTTCAGTGCGCGGTGCATTTCCCACAGTCAATGGTTGTGAATCCGGGCACAAAATTTCTGGCTGTTCCATTGACCTTTGAAAGGTGGAAGTTTGTTGGGCTGGGAATAGCTCCTGCGAATACCCCATTGTGTCCTGAGGAAATTCTTCGGACTGGTTATTTGGCAGTTGTGTGCGTGGTGTCGCTGCTGGTTGTGTCAGCTTTGTGCTCACTGGCTCCTTGTAACTGGCTGAGGACTCGGACCTCGTGCGTGATGTGCTGGTGCTGCTTAACCCACTGCTGGATGCTTGAGAGGTCATCCAATTAATTATCTGGTCCTGTTCTTTTGGATTTGTGAGGGTTGATTTCCTGGACAACATGGGTGGTATTGAGTGGGTTTTCTTCGGTGCTCCACTGTGGCCTGTACGTGAACCGTCAGGGGGAACACCTCTTCCCTTGCCCCTCCCTCTTTCACAGGATTTCTTCTTCATTTCACTTATCCTTAAAGTACACGCTGACTGGCAGCAGTACAGTGGCAGTACAGAAAAGCTATACAGTGGCGGGTGAGTGGTGTACTACTGTTCCCAGCAGAGACACAGAGTGGCAGTAAACACAATGCTATATAGTGTGGGTGAGCGGTGTACTACTGTTCCCAGCAGCGACACAGAGCACAATGCTATACAGGGTGAGCGGTGTACTACTGTTCCCAGCAGACACACAGAGTGACAGTAAACACAATGCTATATAGTGTGGGTGAGAGGTGTACTACTGTTCCCAGCAGAGACACAGAGTGGCAGTAAACACAATGCTATATAGTGTGGGTGAGCGGTGTACTACTGTTCCCAGCAGAGACACAGAGTGGCAGTAAACACAATGCTATATAGTGTGGGTGAGCGGTGTACTACTGTTCCCAGCAGCGACACAGAGCACAATGCTATACAGGGTGAGCGGTGTACTACTGTTCCCAGCAGACACACAGAGTGGCAGTAAACACAATGCTATATAGTGTGGGTGAGCGGTGTACTACTGTTCCCAGCAGCGACACAGAGCACAATGCTATACAGGGTGAGCGGTGTACTACTGTTCCCAGCAGCGACACAGAGCAAAATGCTATACAGGGTGAGCGGTGTACTACTGTTCCCAGCAGACACACAGAGTGGCAGTAAACACAATGCTATATAGTGTGGGTGAGCGGTGTACAACTGTTCCCAGCAGACACACAGAGTGGCAGTAAACACAATGCTATATAGTGTGGGTGAGCGGTGTACTACTGTTCCCAGCAGAGACACAGAGTGGCAGTAAACACAATGCTATATAGTGTGGGTGAGCGGTGTACTACTGTTCCCAGCAGAGACACAGAGTGGCAGTAAACACAATGCTATATAGTGTGGGTGAGCGGTGTACTACTGTTACCAGCAGCGACACAGAGCACAATGCTATACAGGGTGAGCGGTGAACTACTGTTCCCAGCAGACACACAGAGTGGCAGTAAACACAATGCTATATAGTGTGGGTGAGCGGTGTACTACTGTTCCCAGCAGCGACACAGAGCAAAATGCTATACAGGGTGAGCGGTGTACTACTGTTCCCAGCAGACACACAGTGTGGCAGTAAACACAATGCTATATAGTGTGGGTGAGCGGTGTACTACTGTTCCCAGCAGAGACACAGAGTGGCAGTAAACACAATGCTATATAGTGTGGGTGAGCGGTGTACTACTGTTCCCAGCAGAGACACAGAGTGGCAGTAAACACAATGCTATATAGTGTGGGTGAGCGGTGTACTACTGTTCCCAGCAGCGACACAGAGCAAAATGCTATACAGAGTGAGCGGTGTACTACTGTTCCCAGCAGACACACAGAGTGGCAGTAAACACAATTCTATATAGTGTGGGTGAGCGGTGTACTACTGTTCCCAGCAGACACACAGAGTGGCAGTAAACACAATGCTATATAGTGTGGGTGAGCGGTTTACTACTGTTCCCAGCAGAGACACAGAGTGGCAGTAAACACAATGCTATATAGTGTGGGTGAGCGGTGTACTACTGTTCCCAGCAGAGACACAGAGTGGCAGTAAACACAATGCTATATAGTGTGGGTGAGCGGTGTACTACTGTTCCCAGCAGCGACACAGAGCAAAATGCTATACAGGGTGAGCGGTGTACTACTGTTCCCAGCAGACACACAGAGTGGCCGTAAACACAATTCTATATAGTGTGGGTGAGCGGTGTACTACTGTTCCCAGCAGACACACAGAGTGGCAGTAAACACAATGCTATATAGTGTTGGTGAGCGGTGTACTACTGTTCCCAGCAGAGACACAGAGTGGCAGTAAACACAATGCTATACAGTGTGGGTGAGCGGTGTACTACTGTTCCCAGCAGCGACACAGAGCAAAATGCTATACAGGGTGAGCGGTGTACTACTGTTCCCAGCAGACACACAGAGTGGCAGTAAACACAATTCTATATAGTGTGGGTGAGCGGTGTACTACTGTTCCCAGCAGACACACAGAGTGGCAGTAAACACAATGCTATATAGTGTGGGTGAGCGGTTTACTACTGTTCCCAGCAGAGACACAGAGTGGCAGTAAACACAATGCTATATAGTGTGGGTGAGCGGTGTACTACTGTTCCCAGCAGCGACACAGAGCAAAATGCTATACAGGGTGATCGGTGTACTACTGTTCCCAGCAGACACACAGAGTGGCAGTAAACACAATGCTATATAGTGTTGGTGAGCGGTGTACTACTGTTCCCAGCAGAGACACAGAGTGGCAGTAAACACAATGCTATATAGTGTGGGTGAGCGGTGTACTACTGTTCCCAGCAGCGACACAGAGCAAAATGCTATACAGGGTGTGCGGTGTACTACTGTTCCCAGCAGACACACAGAGTGGCAGTAAACACAATTCTATATAGTGTGGGTGAGCGGTGTACTACTGTTCCCAGCAGACACACAGAGTGGCAGTAAACACAATGCTATATAGTGTGGGTGAGCGGTGTACTACTGTTCCCAGCAGCGACACAGAGCAAAATGCTATACAGGGTGTGCGGTGTACTACTGTTCCCAGCAGACACACAGAGTGGCAGTAAACACAATTCTATATAGTGTGGGTGAGCGGTGTACTACTGTTCCCAGCAGACACACAGAGTGGCAGTAAACACAATGCTATATAGTGTGGGTGAGCGGTGTACTACTGTTCCCAGCAGCGACACAGAGCACAATGCTATACAGGGTGAGCGGTGTACTACTGTTCCCAGCAGAGACACAGAGTGGCAGTAAACACAATGCTATATAGTGTGGGTGAGCGGTGTACTACTATTCCCAGCAGCGACACAAAGCACAATGCTATACAGGGTGAGCGGTGTACTACTGTTCCCAGCAGACACTAGTGTTGGGCGAACATCTAGATGTTCGGGTTCGGGCCGAACAGGCCGAACATGGCCGCGATGTTCGGGTGTTCGACCCGAACTCCGAACATAATGGAAGTCAATGGGGACCCGAACTTTTGTGCTTTGTAAAGCCTCCTTACATGCTACATACCCCAAATTTACAGGGTATGTGCACCTTGGGAGTGGGTACAAGAGGAAAAAAAATTTAGCAAAAAGAGCTTATAGTTTTTGAGAAAATCGATTTTAAAGTTTCAAAGGGAAAACTGTCTTTTAAATGCGGGAAATGTCTGTTTTCTTTGCACAGGTAACATGCTTTTTGTCGGCATGCAGTCATAAATGTAATACATATAAGACGTTCCAGGAAAAGGGACCGGTAACGCTAACCCAGCAGCAGCACACGTGATGGAACAGGAGGAGGGTGGCGCAGGAGGAGAAGGCCACGCTTTGAGACACAACAACCCAGGCCTTGCATGAGGACAAGAAGTGTGCGGATAGCATGCTTTGTACCACCATGCAGTCATAAATGTAATAAAGATAAGTGGTTCAATAAACAGGGACCACGCGGCAACGCTAACCCAGCAGCAGCACACGTGATGGAACAGGAGGAGGCGCAGGAGGAGAAGGCCACGCTTTGTGAGACACAACAACCCAGGCCTTGCATGAGGACAAAAAGCGTGCGGATAGCATGCTTTGTACCGCCATGTAGTCATAAATGTAATAAAGATAAGAGGTTCAATAAACAGGGACCACGCGGCAACGCTAACCCAGCAGCAGCAGCAGCAGCAGCACACGTGATGGAACAGGAGGAGGCGCAGGAGGAGAAGGCCACGCTTTGTGAGACACAACAACCCAGGCCTTGCATGAGGACAAAAAGCGTGCGGATAGCATGCTTTGTACCGCCATGTAGTCATAAATGTAATAAAGATAAGAGGTTCAATAAACAGGGACCACGCGGCAACGCTAACCCAGCAGCAGCAGCAGCAGCAGCACACGTGATGGAACAGGAGGAGGCGCAGGAGGAGAAGGCCACGCTTTGTGAGACACAACAACCCAGGCCTTGCATGAGGACAAAAAGCGTGCGGATAGCATGCTTTGTACCGCCATGTAGTCATAAATGTAATAAAGATAAGAGGTTCCATAAACAGGGACCGGCAACGGTAACCCAGCAGCAGCAGCAGCAGCACACGTGATGGAACAGGAGGAGGCGCAGGAGGAGAAGGCCACGCTTTGTGAGACACAACAACCCAGGCCTTGCATGAGGACAAAAAGCGTGCGGATAGCATGCTTTGTACCGCCATGTAGTCATAAATGTAATAAAGATAAGAGGTTCCATAAACAGGGACCGGCAACGGTAACCCAGCAGCAGCAGCAGCAGCAGCACACGTGATGGAACAGGAGGAGGCGCAGGAGGAGAAGGCCACGCTTTGTGAGACACAACAACCCAGGCCTTGCATGAGGACAAAAAGCGTGCGGATAGCATGCTTTGTACCGCCATGTAGTCATAAATGTAATAAAGATAAGAGGTTCCATAAACAGGGACCGGCAACGGTAACCCAGCAGCAGCAGCAGCAGCACACGTGATGGAACAGGAGGAGGCGCAGGAGGAGAAGGCCACGCTTTGTGAGACACAACAACCCAGGCCTTGCATGAGGACAAAAAGCGTGCGGATAGCATGCTTTGTACCGCCATGTAGTCATAAATGTAATAAAGATAAGAGGTTCCATAAACAGGGACCGGCAACGGTAACCCAGCAGCAGCAGCAGCAGCAGCACACGTGATGGAACAGGAGGAGGCGCAGGAGGAGAAGGCCACGCTTTGTGAGACACAACAACCCAGGCCTTGCATGAGGACAAAAAGCGTGCGGATAGCATGCTTTGTACCGCCATGTAGTCATAAATGTAATAAAGATAAGAGGTTCCATAAACAGGGACCGGCAACGGTAACCCAGCAGCAGCAGCAGCAGCACACGTGATGGAACAGGAGGAGGCGCAGGAGGAGAAGGCCACGCTTTGTGAGACACAACAACCCAGGCCTTGCATGAGGACAAAAAGCGTGCGGATATAGCAGCAATGCTTTTTGCCGCCATGCAGTCATAAATGTAATACAGATGAGAGGTTCAATAAACAGGGACCGGAAACGCTAAACCATCCCAGATGTTCATCGGTCATGTTACTTGGTTGGGGTCCAGGAGTGTTGCGTAGTCGTTTCCAATCCAGGATTGATTCATTTTAATTTGAGTCAGACGGTCTGCATTTTCTGTGGAGAGGCGGATACGCCGATCTGTGATGATGCCTCCGGCAGCACTGAAACAGCGTTCCGACATAACGCTGGCTGCCGGGCAAGCCAGCACCTCTATTGCGTACATTGCCAGTTCGTGCCAGGTGTCTAGCTTCATGCCCGGTTTCAGGTCCAGCGGTGCCAGCCACAAATCCGTCTGTTCCTTTATTCCCCTCCAAATTTCCTCCCCTGTGTGCTGCTTATCCCCAAGGCAGATCAGCTTCAGCAACGCTTGCTGACGCATGCCAACAGCTGTGCTGCACTGCTTCCACGATCCTACTGCTGCTGGTGCTGGGTTAGCGTTTCCGGATGAGGTACAGCTTTGAGATGCGTTGGAGGAGAAGGAGTCAGAGAGGTAGGTGCTGCTGTTGTTATCCAGTGGGAGGGACGGCGGTGCAGCTGTTTGCGGCGTGGGCAACACCCGCGCCGTAGCAGGTGAGGAATCGCTGCCAGGCTCCACAAGGTTCACCCAGTGCGCGGTAAGGGAGATGTATCGACCCTGGCCGAACGCACTCGTCCAGGTGTCAGTGGTGAGGTGAACCTTGCAGGCAACGGCATTCTTCAAGCTTCGGGTTATTTAGCTGACCACGTGCTCATGCAACTCAGGCACTGCAGAGCGCGCAAAGTGGTAGCGGCTGGGAACCACGTAACGTGGGATGGCCACTGACATCATGCCCTTGAAGCTGTTTGTCTCCACCACTCGATATGGCAGCATTTCGCAGGCCAGAAGCTTGGCTATGCTGGCTGGCTGTTACTGCCACGGCCCGGGGGTCATTTGCTGGCAATTTCCTCTTGTGCTCAAACATCTCAGAGACAGACAACTCAACCGTAGCGCTGCACACCGAAGGGCTGTTGGTTGTTGTGTTTGATGAACACTGGGAGACCTCAAGAGCACTAGTCCGGAAAGTGACAGTGTCAGCATCGTCTGATGTTTGTGAATGTTGTGAACCACGCAATGGCTGGGCTACTGCTGCTGCTGAGGCGGGTCTGGTGGTGAGTCTGGTGAACCCAAGGGAGGCAGTGTTGCTGGTGGTACGGTGGTACCCTGTCCTGCCGCGTTTGCCCACAGAGTGGGATGTTTGGATAGAATGTGGCGGCTCATGCTGGTGGTGGAGAGGTTGTTAATACTTTTCCCCCTGCTCAGGCGGGTCTTGCACACCTTGCAAATCGCCATGGTAACATCCTCAGTGCAGTCTTCAAAGAAAGCCCAGACTTTAACTGGCTGAGGACTCGGACCTCGTGCGTGATGTGCTGGTGCTGCTTAACCCACTGCTGGACGCTTGAGAGGTCATCCAAGTAATTATCTGGTCCTGTTCTTTTGGATCTGTGAGGGTTGTTGTCCTGGACAACATGGGCAGTATTGAGTGGGTTTTCTTGGGTGCTCCCCTGTGGCCTGTACGTGAACCGTCAGGGGAAACACCTCTTCCCTTGCCCCTCCCTCTTTCACCTGATTTCTTCCTCATTTCACTTATCCTTAAAGTACACGCTGACTGGCAGCAGTACAGTGGCAGTACAGAAATGCTATACAGTGGTGGGTGAGCGGTGTACCACTATTGTCAGCAGTGACACAGAGCACAATGCTATACAGTGGCGGGTGAGCGGTGTACTACTGTTCCCAGCAGACACAGAGTGGAAGTAAACACAATGCTATATAGTGTGGCTGAGCCGTGTACACAGAGTGGCATTAAACACAATGCTATATAGTCTGCTATATAGTCACCCCGAACAGGGTGATGTTCTGCAGAACCCGAACAGTGGCAAACACTGTTCGCCCAACACTACTGGGAGGGATCGCAGATTTTAGTACCTAAACACACGATACAACATGTTTTCCGGGGTCGGACTCTGAGGCACATACAGATGGTCCCGATCATCATCCTCATCATACAACTCTTCTCCTGAGTCTGACCCACCCACCACCTCTGCCACCCCAACATCCCCAGACACAGACCCCTCATCGTCCTCAACATTAACTTGGGATGCTGGCCTGAGCCAGACCTCCTCCTCCACATCAGGCCCCATCATCTCCTCAATGGCAGCCCTCATTAATCGCTCTGGCGACGGACTGATGGACACAACGTTCTCCTCCGGGGAGGGCTGCTGCTGACCACTGGCTGCTGGGGTGGATGTTATAGCTTGCGTGGGGCGTTGGCTGTTGCTGTTGTTGGGAGTGCTGCTCACAGCGGAGGTCTCTGGGGAACTCATGTTGAGCTCATATAGTGGTTGACGGTGAGTGGAGTATTACTGATCCCAGCAATATACACACTGACTGGCAGAGTACGCAATGCTATATAGTGTGGCTGAGCGGTGTACACAGAGTGGCAGTAAACACAATGCTATATAGTCTGGCTGAGCGAGCGGTGTACTACTGTTCCCAGCAGAATCAGAGTGGCAGTAAACAATGGTATATAGTCTGGCTGAGCGGTGTACACAGAGTGTCAGTAAACAATGGTATATAGTCTGGCTGAGCGAGCGGTGTACTACTGTTCCCAGCAGAATCAGAGTGGCAGTAAACAATGGTATATAGTCTGGCTGAGCGAGCGGTGTACTACTGTTCCCAGCAGAATCAGAGTGGCAGTAAACAATGGTATATAGTCTGGCTGAGCGGTGTACACAGAGTGTCAGTAAACAATGGTATATAGTCTGGCTGAGCGGTGTACACACAATGCTATATAGTCTGCTATATAGTGTCAGTAAACAATGGTATATAGTCTGGCTGAGCGAGCGGTGTACTACTGTTCCCAGCAGAATCAGAGTGGCAGTAAACAATGGTATATAGTCTGGCTGAGCGAGCGGTGTACTACTGTTCCCAGCAGAATCAGAGTGGCAGTAAACAATGGTATATAGTCTGGCTGAGCGGTGTACACAGAGTGTCAGTAAACAATGGTATATAGTCTGGCTGAGCGGTGTACACACAATGCTATATAGTCTGCTATATAGTGTCAGTAAACAATGGTATATAGTCTGGCTGAGCGAGCGGTGTACTACTGTTCCCAGCAGAATCAGAGTGGCAGTAAACAATGGTATATAGTCTGGCTGAGCGGTGTACACAGAGTGTCAGTAAACAATGGTATATAGTCTGGCTGAGCGGTGTACACACAATGCTATATAGTCTGCTATATAGTGTCAGTAAACAATGGTATATAGTCTGGCTGAGCGAGCGGTGTACTACTGTTCCCAGCAGAATCAGAGTGGCAGTAAACAATGGTATATAGTCTGGCTGAGCGGTGTACACAGAGTGTCAGTAAACAATGGTATATAGTCTGGCTGAGCGGTGTACACACAATGCTATATAGTCTGCTATATAGTGTCAGTAAACAATGCTATATAGTGTGGCTGAACGAGCGGTGTACTACTGTTCCCAGCAGACACAGAACAGTACACAGAATGCTATATAGTGTGGCTGAACGAGCGGTGTACTACTGTTCCCAGCAGACACAGAACAGTACACAGAATGCTATATAGTGTGGCTGAACGAGCGGTGTACCACTGTTCCCAGCAGACACAGAACAGTACACAGAATGCTATATAGTGTGGCTGAACGAGCGGTGTACTACTGTTCCCAGCAGACACAGAACAGTACACAGAATGCTATATAGTGTGGCTGAACGAGCGGTGTACTACTGTTCCCAGCAGACACAGAACAGTACACAGAATGCTATATAGTGTGGCTGAACGAGCGGTGTACTACTGTTCCCAGCAGACACAGAACAGTACACAGAATGCTATATAGTGTGGCTGAACGAGCGGTGTACCACTGTTCCCAGCAGACACAGAACAGTACACAGAATGCTATATAGTGTGGCTGAACGAGCGGTGTACTACTGTTCCCAGCAGACACAGAACAGTACACAGAATGCTATATAGTGTGGCTGAACGAGCGGTGTACTACTGTTCCCAGCAGACACAGAACAGTACACAGAATGCTATATAGTGTGGCTGAACGAGCGGTGTACCACTGTTCCCAGCAGACACAGAACAGTACACAGAATGCTATATAGTGTGGCTGAACGAGCGGTGTACTACTGTTCCCAGCAGACACAGAACAGTACACAGAATGCTATATAGTGTGGCTGAACGAGCGGTGTACTACTGTTCCCAGCAGACACAGAACAGTACACAGAATGCTATATAGTGTGGCTGAACGAGCGGTGTACTACTGTTCCCAGCAGCGACACACAATGACTGGGGGGGACCCTGGCTAGCGTGGCTGGAGCGCGAACTACCCTGCCTGCCTACCCAAAGCTAAACCCACAGACAAATGGCGGAGATATGACGTGGTTCGGGTATTTATTTACCCGAACCACGTGACAGTTCGGCCAATCAGAGCGCGTTCGGGTCCGAACCACGTGACCCGTTCGGCCAATCACAGCGCTAGCCGAACGTTCGGGGAACGTTCGGCCATGCGCTCTTAGTTCGGCCATATGGCCGAACGGTTTGGCCGAGCACCGTCAGGTGTTCGGCCGAACTCGAACATCACCCGAACAGGGTGATGTTCTGCAGAACCCGAACAGTGGCGAACACTGTTCGCCCAACACTAGCAGACACACAGAGTGGCAGTAAACACAATGCTATATAGTGTGGGTGAGCGGTGTACTACTGTTCCCAGCAGAGACACAGAGCACAATGCTATACAGGGTGAGCGGTGTACTACTGTTCCCAGCAGCGACACAGAGCACAATGCTATACAGGGTGAGCAGTGTACTACTGTTCCCAGCAGAGACACAGAGTGGCAGTAAACACAATGCTATATAGTGTGGGTGAGCGGTGTACTACTATTCCCAGCAGCGACACAATGACCGGGGGACCCTGGCTAGCCTGGCTGGAGAGAGAACTACCCTGCCTGCCTACCCAAAGCTAAACCCACAGATAAATGGCGGAGAAATGACGTGGATCAGGTATTTATTTACCCGAACCACGTGACCAGTTCGGCCAATAAGAGCGCGTTCGGGTCCGAACCACGTGACCCGTTCGGCCAATCACATCGCTAGCCGAACGTTCGGGTAACGTTCGGCCATGCGCTCTTAGTTCGACCATATGGCCGAACAGTTTGGCCGAACACCATCAGGTGTTCGGCCGAACTCGAACATCACCCGAACAGGGTGATGTTCTGCAGAACCCGAACAGTGGCGAACACTGTTTGCCCAACACTAGCTAGAAACACCAAATTTTCTGAATATCTTAAGAAGAGCAGTGGGAACGAGAGGAAAAAAATATTCAAAAAGACCTTATAGTTTTTGAGAAAATCAATTTTAAAGTTTCAGAAGAAAAAAGTAAACATTTAAATGTGGTAAATGACAGTTAATGTAGCAAACCTAACAGTAGTGTAAATTTACATATCCCCTAAAAAAAAAGAGCAATGAATTTCCTGACGGGGTTTCCAGGGGGTCTGTACGCAGTGCGTATGGACTCCCTGGAAACCCCTCCAGAGCTGCAACACTTCGGTCACGAATCACAATACAGCCACAATATGGCTGTATAAAGATCCCTGGCATATTTTCCTATTTTTTTAAAACTTTTTTTATGTTCAGAGGGTGGGAAATAAAAAAAATGATGTGGGTTTCCTCTCCCAATCAACTTTAACCCCTTGTCTCCCATGCAGGCTGGGATAGCCAGAATTTGGAGCCCTGGCTGAGTGGGGCTTTGCACCCTGCGCGATACCAGCCCGCATGGTCCATGGTATGGGGGGGCTCCGGAGGGGAGGGGTGGCCAAGCCTTCCCCTCCCCCCTGAAGAGGGAAGAGTCCCTTGTCCATGGATTGAACAAGGGGCTCTTCCCCACCTCCGGTGCTCCAGGAGGAGGTGGGGGTGATGACTCCCTGAGAGGTTCATGGTGGCATCTGCGAGTCCCCTTTGATAAGAGATACCACCGATGCCCACCCCGGCCCAGGAGAAATAAGTATAGGGGTACAAAGTACAAACACAACAATAAGAAAAGTACTTTATTAATCTTAATTAACGAGAAATACTTACATGTACTTTGAAAAAAAAAGTCCCCATGCCAATATCCTGGGAAAAGTTCCCACGCCAATATCCTCTAATCTTGGGATCTTCTGTTACATTACATGTTGATTGAAGATCTCCGCCGGCAGCTCTGCTATACTAAGTAAGTCACGTGGTCCAGCCGTACAATGCTGATGACGTCGGCCGAACCACTCGACCCGTGCCGTGGAGCGCAGAAGAAGCCGACTAGGAAGCCAACCTCTCCAGGTCGACTTCTGCAGCGCGGGGCAACAGGAGGCACCGGAGCTGCGGCAAAGGAACAGGACGGCTGCCAGGGGCTTGAGGAAGCCCCGGGTAAGTGGATTTTGTTTTTTTCAAGGAGCTTGGATGTTTCCTTTAACCCTATGCCTTCTTCCATGAAAGCAGAAAGTTGACACACTGCAGATTTATTGCAGGATTTGTATCAGCTGTAACAAAGAATTGTTAATGTTTAAACATTATTTTGCTGTTGCTTATCTTTTAGAGCAGAAAGGAAGTTCTGAGTTCAGATCCACTTTAACTAAATATGTTGTGTTTAATACACACCAACACCACTGTGCTCTATTAAAATGTAGCCTAATATACACATTTAAGCGTTCATTCTAAGTATAGAGTCTGGCATAAGGGAATATGCAAGCACAGTTAGCAACCTTCTCACATGTTGAAAAGTGTCCAACTGAGTATCCCCGCTTTAATACAGCAGCAGTAACTTAAAAACAAAATGAAATATAATTTAAAGTTCTTGGCAGAAATAGATACCGGTACAGCATACCAAAAATTCAAGAACAGTAGAAGACACGAACACAGGAAGCTAACTTGCTTTTCAGTTATTTAGCTTATTACATTTTTACTTTCCTTTGTGGGCTTCAGCTTCAAACAATCTGAGCTTTTGTCACTGACAAGCAGAATTCAAGGAATTCCCAGTACAGTGTAGGGTCATTTCACTTGCAATCGTCTTTGAGAAGTGAGCAGAAAGCTAAATAGATGTGACACTTTGTCTGGGTAACACAGGAATCTAGGCACATTCCTGCATTCCTCCTCACCTTGCAGTGCTGTATATTTAATTTAAAGGCGAGGTCCACTTTTCCATGTTTTCACAAATAGAGTATGCAGGTTTGTAAACATCGTTCAAGTTAAATGTTAACACATTTTTTATATCAACCTGTCAATGCCTCACATCAACTTCAGCAAGACGCCTGGGTCTGTTGGAGCACTCACTACACTGATGTATAACTGGTCCTGTCAGTCACTTTTGAAAAGTACAGCGAGGATCCACTCTATAATCTGTCCATGTCCTACTCGCCACTTTCTTGAAAAATAAAAAACTTTCAAAGATGCTCTAAGGTCAGGAACAGACATAAAAAAAAAAAAATCTAGCTGCATGATATCTGTCTTTTCACCATGGTAGACAGACACTCAGTAATGATCACTGTTTTTATGTGATCTCTTATAGGGTAATTAAATAAGCACACTGGATATAGTTTTGCCTTCTCAACTCAGAAGGCATTTTTGAAAATTCATTTTTAAAGAGGATCTTTAACATTGGATTAAACTTGTTACCAATTAGTAGCCGATACCACATTTCCCATGAGAAATCCTTACCTTTTCTCAAACAGATAATCAGGGACCTCTGCATGGCTGATATTGTGGTGAAACCTCTCCCACAGTGTGATGTCCGGACCATAGCCCTGACACTTCCCGTCTCTGAACCTCATTGCATTGTGGGAAATAATGTCTGTTTCCAACTGCCAAGCAAGCAATATCTCCCTTTTTTAGAATGTTTTGTTTACTGAGAGGCTCTTTTCAATGAATCTATTCATTGAAAAGAGCCGGACTTCCCATCACTACTGTTCAGAATCGATTCATTAAAAAGAGCCGGACTTTCCATAATTACGGTTCAGTCCTGCTGCTCTGCCTCTGATGACGCGGCTGCGCAAAGAGCCGATGAAGGCGATCTCCTATCTATTCAATCGCCACTACTCAGCCTCCTTGCAATGACATAGGGGGAGAGCAGCTCATCCCGCGTATCTGCGCTGACACCTGCCTCATCCAATACCTGCAGGGCAGAAAGTGTGGGGGTCCTTTCTATGCAGCGGCGCCAGAGTATAGGAGACAGCGCGTGAGTTTGGCAGTTATGGAGAGTAGGGAAAACCATCTGTTATTCATTTACCTGACAAGGCTTCCCCTATTGTGAATTTATAGTTACAAAAGTCCGTCAGCGTAGATGCAGGGGCTGACGGATGCAGGAGACAGTGACATGTGGATGTTTAAAGAATCATGCTAAAAAAATTAAAACAATTACACACTGAAGCTTTTGTATGAATGATGGAACTACTGTGGGGGTGCTTCAAAATAAAATGTTTTGCGGTAGTGGTCCTTTAAGAAATACCAGTTACCTGGCTGTCCTGCTGGTCCTCTGCATCTACATTATTGTCAGATCTGACAAGTTAGCTGTATGCTTGTTTCTGGTGTTATTCAGACACTACTGCAGCCAAATGGATCAGCACGACAGCCAGGCAATAGAGTCGGCCCGAACGGTTCACCAGCGAACTTGTTCGCGCAAATTCCACTGGTTGGCCATGCTCTCACTCTGTGTGCTGCTGTTTTAGTGAGAGAAGGGAGAGGGGTTGCTGCAGAGATAGGAAAAGCTTAGTTAGGCTCTTGTTAGCTTGCTCCTTGCTGATATTTGTTGCTGAAAAGCACCACCAAAACAGCTCTTTTGAGGTTTACTGTTCTTGTGATGTGTTTTTTTTGTGGCCTACTGACACTGCATATACAGTCCTGTCTGTTGCAGTTGGCCCTTGCTAATTGGTATACTGTGCCAGGCCCAGCACATTCAGCACATATTTTCACTGCACCTGAGTGACTGCACATTGTATCATACAACCAGCAGTCACTGCATACCTTTTCAGTGCACCTGCATGACTGCACATTGTATCATACCACCAGCAGTCACTGCATACCTTTTCAGTGCACCTGTCTGACTGCACATTGTATCATACCACCAGCAGTGAGTGCATACCTTTTCAGTGTACCTGTGTGACTGCACATTGTATTATAGCAGCAATCAATGCAAACCTTTCACTGCACCTGTGTGACTGCACATTGTATTATACCAGCAGTCAGTGTATGCCTTTCACTGCATCTCTGTGACTGCACATTGTATTAGTCAAGTCAGTGCATACCTTTCACTTCATCCCCCCCAATATGGACAAAACAACAGGCAGTGGCAGAGGCAGAGCCAGAGGCAGGCCACCCGGCAGGTCTGTTTGAGGTCATGTTGTGGACATAATTGTGGACAGGCCAAATTTGATCAGCTGGACAGTCACTGTTGTTCTGTCATTGAGCTACCTTAGCCCGACCATATGGGTTGGAAAGCCGCCATCACCTGCACTCTCGCCAACAGTGAATTTGGTCTGTCAGTGTGAAGCAGTACACTACTTACACTACCTGATCCATGTCTACACACGCAAGATGTTTTCAAGCACTTTAGGCCTCCAATTTAGGAATGCAATGTGATTTCTGCCTTTTAAGGATTATAACCCTGCTGTGCATCAAATCCGGAATTTTCCCTAGGACTTTTGGCATGTATCCCACTCTGCCATGCCCCCCTCCAGGCGTTAGACCCCTTGAAACCTCTTTTCCATCACTTTTGTGGCCAGAAACAGTGTTTGTAGTATTTCAAGTTCGCCTGCCCATTGTCTATTGCAGTTCGTGAAGTTCGCCGGTTCGCGAACTTTTGTGGAGGTTCGCGGTTCCCGAACTGAAAATCGGAGGTTCGACCATCTCTACCAGGCAACTGGTATTGCTTAAAAGGAAATAAATATTGAATCCTCCATATCGCCCTCATTACAGTTTTCCTTTAAGTGAGCAATTGTAGTTTCCCATTATACATCAATCCTGAATATTCAAACCATCTCTTTATGCCACTGAAAGCCAGGCACACATCCAGAACTCCTCGATTATAGCGACCCTATAACTCCTTGTGTATATTATCCTGCAGCACTTTTTATTCATTTTTGGTTTGTCAGAACAAGTCAGTGGTACAGTTTGCCTGCAGTATGTCAATTCTGCACAGGGAGACCACATTAATACAGAACAAAATTGCCACTTCTGGCACTTACAGAGGAATTAGGTTCAGCCAAAAGGAGGATGATTTGGTGGAAGGCAAGATAGTTGACATAACAAATGAAGAAGACATGAACCAGCTGGAGAGTGACAAACAGGAAACAAACGTCTTTCCACTGCCTTGCCGCCGGAGGAAGTTGATAACTCCTCTTTACAAGGCACAAGTCTAGCAATACAACTTTAAAGGACCACTATCGCAAAAGCAGTAACATTTAAAATACTTGTAAACATACAAGTACATTTCTTCCAGAGTAAAATGAGCCATTAAATGCTTCTCTCCTATGTTGCTGCTACTTTCATTAAGTAGTAGAAAACAACAGCTTTTACCTGAAAAAAAACCTTGAAATTACCTTAGTCAGTCCATACAGAGCCAGTGCTCTCCTAGAGCAAACTGGTTCCAGGCTGAGCTAATCAGTCTTTTATTTTCTTTCTTTTGCTCATCCGGATTTTGGGTAACCAAACTACCCAGAAAATCCAAACTTTTTCTGGTATCTGAACTCGGAATCAGATTCCGGATATGTCTGTAAATCCGAATAGTGCTTTCCGAGTTGACTCGGATATGTATCTGAAATCCAGAATCCGGTCGGATACCTAGTTCGGATAACCAAATAGAGGGTTTTAATGGCAGAAATCACATTGGAGGCATAAAGTCCTAGAGAGAGAGGGAGAGAGAGAGAGAGATAGAGAGAGAGAGAGAAGAGAGAGAGAGAGCGGTCTAGGAAGCAATTTAAAGGCCACTTCCGGTTTTCTATTCGGATATCCGAATCAATTCAGATTTCCTGGATAATGGGTTCGGATATCCGATTCTATTCGGATTCCGGAATATTCGGATCCGGATATCTGGGTATCCCGATCTGAATCAATTCGGATTTTAAAAAGGGGTATCCGAGCATCCCAGGTCCTGATGTGTTTTTTCCCTGACTTTCCCTGACTCTCTCTCAGCCTACAACTGCCACACACTTACACAGACAGTGTTTTGGGCTCAGGTCCTAGTCTGCACAGGAGAGGATTACTTCTCCTCATAGCAGGCTGCAGTATAGGTCAGAAGTAGTGTTGGGCGAACAGTGTTCGCCACTGTTCGGGTTCTGCAGAACATCACCCTGTTCGGGTGATGTTCGAGTTCGGCCGAACACCTGATGGTGTTCGGCCTTTTAAGTTCGGGTTCGCCCCGAACTTCTGTATGCCCCCGAACAGGGCCGAACAGGGCCCCTGTTCGGGCGAACAGGGCCCTGTTCGGCCGAACAGGCCGCAATACGGCCCCCCTATGGGGTCGCAGGCATAAGGGGGGAGCATGCCCCGATCGCGGGGGGGGGTCGGAAATTCCCCCCACCCCCTCCGCTAGCGCTCCCCCCTCTGCCCGCTTCCCCATAAAAAAAGTTTAAATCAAGTTCAATAGTAGTGTACCTGGGCTGGTGGCATTGGCTGGCAGTGGAGTGAGGAGGAGGAGGAGTCCGAGTAGCAGAGTGACGTTGAGGCCGGGCAGCGGGCGGTTCAGCGCTAGTACCCTTGTGGTACTTCCGCCCTTTCTCTGACCTCACGTCCTCTGCATACGAGGGTACGCATCACGCGTACCCTCGTATGCGTCATCACGCAGAGGACGTGAGGTCAGAGAAAGGGCGGAAGTACCACAAGGGTACTAGCGCTGAACCGCCCGCTGCCCGGCCTCAACGTCACTCTGCTATTCGGACTCCTCCTCCTCCTCACTCCACTGCCAGCCAATGCCACCAGCCCAGGTACTATTGAACTTGATTTAAACTTTTTGTATGGGGAAGCGGGCAGAGGGGGGAGCGCTAGCGGAGGGGGTGGGGGGAATTTCCGACCCCCCCCGCGACCGGGGCATGCTCCCCCCTTATGCCTGCGACCCCATAGGGCCCCCAAAATGGGCATGTTCGGGGGTCCTATTGACTCCCATTGAGTTCGGCGTTCGGGCCGAACATGCCGAACATCTGGCCCATGTTCGGCCTGTTCGGCCCGAACCCGAACATCCAGGTGTTCGCCCAACACTAGTCAGAAGGACTCAAAAAAAAAAAAAAAGAAAAATTGCATCAGGGAGCTTATCTATTGCTTAGCCCCGGTGTAAGACTGGGAGCTGGAAAACCTGAGGAAATCCACTTGCTGGCCAAGCAGCAGTAATCATGTGTTGCTGCTCACAGTGAAGACTTGCTGCAGGTTTCAATTGGGAGTGATGATACAGGGTTACTGCTCTCTGGCCAGCAGGTGGATTTCCTCCATTTTTCCACCTCCCAGTCCACCACTGCTAGTGCTTAGTCCCTCCACGTTGGTGTTGTTAAAAGTAATTTTATCAATTTAGATTGTTTCTAAATATTTGTACTGTACTAGTCATTGTTTCTCAAAGATTTGTTTATTGATCACTCACAAATGTGGAAAAACAGAAGTCTGCCTTCTTAAAGCTGAAGGTATTTGTGATTGTTCAGGTTGGAGTGAGCTCTGAGGTGTCCCAAAGGCATCATTGCTAAACATGCAAATCATCTCTTTGTTGTCCCTGATAGCTAAACGCACCTCCAAAACCGCTGGAATGCAATGATTGGTCAACAATATTACAGAGCCACATCATTGCATTCCAGCAGTTTTGGTGTGTGTTTAGCTTTCACGGACAACAAAGAGATGATTTTCATATGCAGCAGTGATGCACTGTGGGACACCTCAGAACTCACTCCCACCTGAATAATCACAAATAACCTTTGTTTTAAGAAGGAAAACCTCTGCTTTTCATATCATTTTAGTAAGGAGGCTTTTAGGTCTCTTTCAGCCCTTTACACACTCCTGGGATTTCTGGTTCATCATGAGCTTGCTGGGCAATCTGTAACTCACAAATGTGGTGCAGCCTATTTTAGGTAATGCTTTACTAGTGGTTGATATAGATTTCTTGTGTCCCTGGGCTGTGCACCCCAGAAAATGTGCATGTGCAGAACTGAATTTGCATGTCTGGTAATTAGCAAGGCTGATGTCTACCCAAACCAGGATAATTCAAATTAGGATTATCTCTAGTTCCCTATCAAATCTAACTATCTCATGTCTAATGTCATATCTATATACAATACACCATATCTAATATCATATCTAATTATCTCTAGTTTCCTATAAAATTACTGCTAATTTCTCTAGGTAGAGAGTTAATGTATGTCATATACAGTAGTTTATTAATGGAATGCAGTATATTGAGGACCAGTTTTTCAGCTTCAAAGAAATACAATGTATGATTTAGAAAGACCTGGAGCCTTTACTTTACTTCTGCATAGCACAGATGACCCTTATCTTTAAACATACCAACCAACAATGTGAAAAGCTAAAAGGTTATATAACACACAGATGGGGATACTGGTTGCTTGGCAGATGGCTACAGCTGTCCTCTTCCAAATTGCAAGGCGATTTACAGACAGGAAACTGTCATGGCCATGGAAATGACATCCCACTGTGGGAAGGATTTCACTTCAATATCAGACACAAAGACATCCTTGATGATCTATTTAAGAAGAGGTAAAGCTTTTTGTTTTGTGTGGGATTCAAAGGGCATTTTATTGACAAAGTATAAAAATATAACCCAGGAGAAAAAAAAATAGGAGAAAATGTTAATTGAATATGGGCCCTTATGTCATAATATTTTGTAGCAGGTATTATCACAGAATATGAAAATATACTGCATGTCTGGTCACTTTTAAAGGATGAGTGCTACAAGTTACAAAAAAAATGGCCAATGGAAAAAGTATAAAAGGATTACACTAAAAAACAAACAAAACAAAAAAAAAACATAATAATAATCACAAGCCATACAAATGTGCATTATACCTTCAAGCCAATGTCACTTTATGAAGTTAACTATAGATGTATATATGTATATTCATTTTAGGTGATGTTTGACATTTACAGCAACCATAAAAACATCTCCATCTCAAATCAGTAAGACGATGTTGTTGTCACCCTCCACAGATCAGAGGCAATACTATGCTGCGTAAGGGGGAAAAGATAGATTTATATTTGTGGAATGAGATTACAGGCTATGACAGTCTAACAGGACAGTCACTACTAGTTTGATGACTAGAGAACAGTAATTGCAACACTTCATTATTATATCTGTCAGTCATTCTATATTGTAGCTTATATTTTGTGTCGGCATTGTAAATTAAAAGGGAAAAAAACTGTCACTATTGCACATTACAGGGGAATATTGGCTAGAAGCAAGAGCTGCCAGGTCACAGAGAAAACACAGCGCTGGTCAGCAAGTTTCTCTTTTCTTTATAGGTAGACTGTCCTGCCGAAATCCAGTGTGTGTGCGTGTCTGTGTGTGTGTGGGCATGGGTGTGTGAATATATATATCTATATACATCGCAGAAGGTATTATGCACTTAATGTTTTTCATTAGTTATCACTCTCCTTGGGGTGTATTTAGCAAATTTCAGTAAAATGTATGTGCACAGACAATTAAACATACTATGGCCTCAATTCACTAAGCTTTATCAAACACGTTATCAAACGTTTGATAATTTACCTCATGGGTAAAATCTCATTTTGAATTCACTAAGGTGTTATAGATTTATTGAACGTTTTAGATATAAACCGTTCAATAAATCTATAACGCTTTAGTGAATTCAAAATTAGATTTTACCCATGGGGTAAATTATCAAACGTTTAATAAAGTGTTTGATAAAGCTTAGTAAATTGAGACCTATGTAACAGTCGTTATCAATGATGAGCAAAAATGTCAATTTTTTTTTTTTGCATTCATTTTCGCGAAAATAATGTTAAATTTAAATTTTTCAAGTGAGAATTCCATTGAAAAGAAGTTTTATTGTTTTTCACATTTGTCACAAATGTTTGTGGTAAAATACTGATTTGTGCATTTTTACAAATAAATAGTTGCGGTAAAGATATAGTTTTATCACTTTTTGGTGGTAAAAAAAATTAGTTTTGATGTAAAAAATACATTTTTTTGTAAAATCACAAAAAATGCAAGCAATGTTTTGTGAAAATTTTCTTGAATCAAAAATAAGATTTTCAATGCAAAAATGACTTTGCAGGTAACTGTGAGAGATCGCGGAAAAGCCGCCGCATGTACTGGCAGTAAGGCGGCTGTTTCCGCGTCCAACGCGGCGGTTTGCACGCAGCAGCATGCACCTGGTGTGGCTGGGTCTGTTAGTTCACACAGATGGATGGAGAGCTACGCGCGCGCGCGCCAGAAGTCAGGACCTTTATACCAGCAGCAGAGGTATCAGCTGATCCGGACGATCAGCTGATTCCTGCTGGACTCCTGATTGGCTGAGTGGCTCGGGCGGGGCGGCAGAGTCCTGCAACTATATATACAGCTTGCTTCTCAGTTGCTGGCTGTCTGCCATTGCGAACACTTACGAGGAAGCATTCAGACCATAGTCAGATCCTACAGTGTGTTTGAACCAGGAGGACCTGGAAATTCACACTGAGCCAGATTACTACTGTATTATCATTTGTGTTATACTCCAGACTAATTCCAGGGTGCTGAGACCACGGACCTCACACCCAAGACTAGGGAACTGTATTATCATTTGTGTTATATTCCAGACTAGTTCCAGGGTGCTGAGACCACGGACCTCGCACCCAAGACTAAGGAACTGTATTATCATTTGTGTTATACTCTCCGACTAGTTTCAGGGTGCTGAGACCACGGACCTGGCACCCAAGACTAGGGAACTGTATTATCATTTGTGTTATACTCCAGACTAGTTCCAGGGTGCTGAGACCACGGACCTCGCACCCAAGACTAGGGAACTGTATTATCATTTGTGTTATTCTCCAGACCTGCTTGTGACGCCCATCTTCCAGGGGTCGCTAGTCTGTCCCAGGGAGTCCCTCCGCCCCCTTGGATGTCTCAGGCTGCTGCAAGATCTCTGCACTTCTAAAGGGCGGTACTTCTCATACTGCCAAGGAGCACCTGCTCCTCGGGTGGTCCTCACTCAAAGTTATTACTGTTGCACCAAACACTCACACTATATAGGTGTCCAGAGGTTAGCAATATATCTGTATTGTCGGTGATTCTGCAGATCATCAATAATCAGGTATATATCTTTATTCTTGGTGATACTGCAGATCACCAATAATCAGATTCTCTCTGCGTGCTGACACCAATCGTTACAGTAACACTGCTCGTTGATGAACTCTGCATGGCTTGCCTTATATACATATTCCATACGTTGCTTGTATAACGCATATTACATATGTGCAATGCACATTATACAAGCAGCATGCACATTGTGTGTATAATGTGAGTTATGCAACCTGAGTATCACGTAAAACAGAGAAAGGGCTGGTTCACACTATGGGCTTTATTTAAAAAAAGAGTGTTAACTGATAGCACGGCTGTTTTCCGCACGAATTTTTGCGTTTAGTGCAATCGCGAATTTTCACACTAAATATTAACATTTTTGCGCGCAAATGCAAATTTTCATGCAGAACCGATATCGTTTGCGTACAAAAATTCAAGTTTGTACAAAAACGTTATCGGTTTGTGCGAAAATTTGCGATCGCGCGAAATGCAAACATTCGCACAAAAACGGCTGTGCTATCAGTTAAGCTGTTTAACACTCAGCATTTCAACTTTGCTTTAAAAGATTTCTTACAGCTTAGAAACTATTATGCCAGATTTTTTTTAAGCAGAGATTCACTGAATGGGTTAAACATGACATTTTAGTTTTGCATTTAGCTAGAAATCCGCATCACTGCTGAGGTTTAGATTCAAATGTATCTTTGTTTGGAATGCAAATAGACCTCTGAAAAGCCTGTCTGGGAAGCCCTCTGTGCTCTCTCAGACAGGTGTTTGTTTATTTACATTGTAAATAGATACCTTTGTGTCTAAACCTCAGCACAGACGTGGATTTCTAGCTAAATGCAACACTAAAATGTCATGATTAACCCATTCAGTGAATTTCTGCTAAAAAACAAATCTGGCATAATAGTTTCTAAGCTGTAAGCAATCTTTTAAAGCAAAGTTGAAATGCTGTGTGTTAGACCACTTTAGCACTCTTTTCTGAATCAAGCCCTATGAACGATTTCAGCACTAAAGCAGTGTCACCCTATGTGGGTGTTCTCACTGTTGTGTTTTGATTTACAAAAAAAAAAAAAAAAAAAAAAAAAAAAACAGAAATGCGCTCCCTGTACCATTTTGGGAGAAAATTGTCTCAAAGGAATATGCAAAAATGCACTTTTACTTTAAAAAAAATTAAATTGCTTTGCACAATCGCAATCGCTAAGCTCTTAGCCTTTGGGATTGTGTTTTGTAGTGTAAACTAGGCCTTAAAATGATAAACTCTGTCTGCTCATGTAAATTTTACAGATATTTACTGAATACACTACTTAACAGTATGTTTTTATGTTGCTTTTTTTACAAAATAACTTTGCTGCACATTTGCAGCACAATAATCACTCAAAGGGGTTCATTCACAAAACATAACTCATGAATTTCAATTATCTCATCTTATTTGATTTTCACCTCAATCAGATAAAACCTTTTGGGCACCAAATACGCAAGAAAGTACTAGAAATAAGATCAGAAAACTAACATCTAAAGGCTTGTACACACACTTGACTTTAGTTGGCTGAGGCGGCCGATAGCAACAACCCCATGGTTTTCTTTTATATTGGCTTTAGTGACTGGATGGTGTAATGGTTAAGGGCTCTGACGCAGGAGACCAGGGTTCGAATCTCGTCTCTGTCTGTTCAGTAAGCCAGCACCTATTCAGTAGGAGACCTTAGGCAAATCTCCCTAACACTGCTACTGCCTATAGAGCGTGCCCTAGTGGCTGCTGCTCTGGTGCTTTGAGTCCGCCAGGAGAAGAGCGCGATATAAATGTTATTTGTCTTGTCATTTAAACATTTACAAAGTAGGTTGAATGTTTTTCTGTCTCAAATCAGTAGCAGCCTATTAGGTAACTCAGAGTTAAAATACATGAACTATTGACCTTTTTTTTATATTTCCCCGAGCTCAAAAGTTGTATTTTTACCAGGAAAACTTTTATGGTTGTAATTTGCTTATCAGTGATGTGTACTATATTCCCTTCAAGGTACCGACAAGACAGAAACTGTTACTTCTACACCTAGAAATGTATTCTTTCAGGCAGAAACATAAAACAAGTAAAACATCCTGGTTATTAATATGTTTTGTACTGAACTTACACATGTTTATCTCATTATGTGACATGTCACCTCAGGTAGACTTGCATGGTTTTCATAGAAAGATAAACCAGCAATTTGCTTCTTCACGATTGTAACCTTGACGTGTCCCTGGAACAATTTTCTTAATTAATCATTGTCTATTTTTTAGATTTTTAGCCTTTCTGTGTATTGTATTTGTCTCTGCATGTTATAGTAGTAATTTAGAAGTGTGTTTGTTTTGTTACATTTCTTTTCATTGTTTTTTACTTTTTACCTATAATTTATATTACTGTAAGAAACAAACTGACATTAAAGTAAGAGGTTACTGTAGTGGAAAGTAAATAGCTTTGACTGAAGTATATTACAGTGGAGTACAGTGGAGTGTATAGCAGGGAAAGTATACAATAGAGGCACAGCATTGATTTATTAGCATGTTCAAACGCTTAAGGTCAAGTGTACTTTATGTCAAGAATTTCCATTTTGTGTTTTCAGAGAGGCCGTGCTCGTTTTCTCAGTACTGTTTCAATAATTCTATATATAGTGCATGAAGGTCATATTTCTAATTAGACATTACTAGCTATCTCATACATTGCTACCGGAGGTTTGCAAAACCTAACATTTAATGCATGTAAAAATAATGTTGTGTGTTCGGATTCCGTTCATTACACAGTAGAAGATTCTTCCCCTAAAGTTGGAAAAACCAATTGACAGACATAATTAAAGGTCACAGTTTAAAGCAAGTATGTAGGAAGTTATACAATCAAGCCACAGTCACCATAAAGATGTGAGCTTCCTGTTTGGGGTAGAGTAGCCACAACCCTGGTTTCAATGCCAATATGGCAGACAGACACGCCACAATCCTTCCTGTTGCACTGATTCAAGAGGTTTGCACTGTATGTGTGATTTCAAAGTGAACCGAGGCTCTGCCCTCATAAGATGAACACTGAAGTTGATGAACAAGCATAATAGATTATGTAATCACTATTTTTCATCCTGTTATTAGGTAATGTGGTTATAGCAAATCTGCTATTTTGGGAAATGTAGGGGTGTTCTCACATTTCTTTCTTAACCTCCCTGACGGTAACCCCGAGCTGAGCTCAGGCTAGGAAAAAATGGCCCAAAGCGGTAATCCCGAGCTTAGCTTGGGGTAAAGAATTTCCAGTACATAACAAGGAAATGAGCAGCGCTACTTAAAAACAGACTAGTGCCTACCTGCAAAAGAGTGCAAGCCCCACTTGTGTGGTCGAAGACACACTGAGCATACACATGACCTGTCTACCACTAGAGGAGGATGTTGGTTTCCATTAACAGCTTGCATGCAACCTATTAAGTACTTGTCCCTCCCACTGCGAAGAAGTCAATCCTCCATGGGAGGGGCCTAACACTAACTAAATCCTAACCTATGTATATGCATAGCCTGGGTGCGGCTAATAAAATAAAATCGAAAATTGAAAATTGCGCAAAAGGTGGATCAGCGCAACACCAGGCCGCCTCCGAATGGCCTCCATCAGAGATGCGCTGAGCCCCCCCCAGGAACTACAAACGCACCTTGAAGCCAAACAGAAGCTCTGCATATACACCAAAAGCATGGCTGTTAAGTGGGAGCAGCTGACCAAAAACGAATTACATTAGTACATAGCAAGGAAATGAGCAGCGCTACTTAAAAACAGACTAGTGCCTACCTGCAAAAGAGTGCAAGCCCCACTTGTGGGGTCGAAGACACACTGAGCATACACATGACCTGTCTACCACTAGAGGAGGATGTTGGTTTCCATTAACAGCTTGCATGCAACCTATTAAGTACTCGTCCCTCCCACTGCGAAGAAGTCAATCCTCCATGGGAGGGGCCTAACACTAACTAAATCCTAACCTATGTATATGCACCCAGGCTATGCATATACATAGGTACCCCACAAGTGGGGCTTGCACTCTTTTGCAGGTAGGCACTAGTCTGTTTTTAAGTAGCGCTGCTCATTTCCTTGCTATGTACTAATGTAATTCGTTTTTGGTCAGCTGCTCCCACTTAACAGCCATGCTTTTGGTGTATATGCAGAGCTTCTGTTTGGGTTCAAGGTGCGTTTGTGGTTCCTGGGGGGGGCTCAGCGCATCTCTGATGGAGGCCATTCGGAGGCGGCCTGGTGTTGCGCTGATCCACCTTTTGCATAAAGAATTTCCAGCTTTACCTGCAATCTACTGTAGGAGTCCTGCGCGTGGTTGGCACTGCGCAGCGGGGCTCTAGCTTCTCTCCCCGGCTGTCTGCAGCTTTGATCGGCCGCAGTGATCCCCATATCCCCGCTCTTCTTCCGGCGGCCAATCAGTGCGGCAGAGCGGCAGTGGCGGCGTAACATCATTGGGGCGGGACTACATTTTAAAGTGATCCTAAAGAGTCACACAATGAGGATTCTCATCAACAACTTCAGGTAGTCTGCAGAGAAACTTGGCCTTGGTCATCAGGGGACATTTCAGCATGACAATGACCCAATACACACAGAAAAAGTGGTGAAGGAATGGTTAGCAGACAACAACTTTAACGTTTTTGGAGTGGCCCAGCCAAAGTCCTGACTTGAATCTAATTGAGAATCTGTGGAGGGAGCCAAAGATCAGGGTGATGGCAAAAAAGACCGTCCAACCTGAAAGATTTGGAGCTCATTGCTAAAGATGAATGGGCAAAAATACCTGTGGAGTGGATGGATCCCAGCGCAGTTATTGATTTGCTGAGTGGCGCTGGGCGGCGCTGAGGAGCGTTGCAGTATATATAGATTTTGATGGTCAGTCTCAGGTTGTCTGCCATTGCGAATACTTACGTGTGAGCACTCAGACCTCAGTCAGATCCCACAGTGTGTTAGAACCAGGTGGACCTGGGAATTCACACTTAGTCAGATTACGCTTGTGTAATACTTTAGACCAGTTCCAGGGTGTTGAGACCAAGGACCTCACACCCAAGCTTAGGATTACTGTGTCATTGCTGTGTTATTCTTTAGACCAGTTCCGGGGTGTTGAGACCAAGGACCTCACACCCAAGCTTAGGATTACTGTGTCATTGCTGTGTTATACTTTAGACCAGTTCCAGGGTGTTGAGACCAAGGACCTCACACCCAAGCTTAGTATTACTGTGTCATTACTGAGTTATTCTCTAGACTAGTTCCTGGGTGTTGAGACCAAGGACCTTACACCCCAGTCTAGGACTCTGCTTTATTCTGTTATGACTATTTGCTCTGTCGACCTCTCTATTGCTTTCTAATTCGGTACCTCTGCATATCTGCCTACCTGTTGCCAAACCTTGCCTGTACCCGGTTACCGAATGAGCCTTCTGTCTCTGTACCTTATCTGCTTGTGTGTTGCCGACCTGGCCTGCCCGACCTTCCAGGCTGCCACTAACCCCTTGAGTGCTCAGTCTATCTGTACTACCCATGACACTATTCCACCAAGTGTCAGTTAGCTTCAAGGACCTCCTGCTCCTCAGAGAGTCCTTCCTGCAATACAGCCAGGGGCCTCTATCCCATTGGAGTCATCTGGCTGCAGTACAGTCTGATTCCCAGTTTACCAGGGAATCACTGGCTGCCAGATAGTCCCTATCTCCTCTCTTAGGAGATAGTTCCTGCACAGCCAAGGGCCACCTGCTCCTCAGGTGGTCTCTGGTCGAAGTTATCTGTGTCTCCCGACCCACGGGAGATAGCCTACAGTTGCACCAAACACTTTCACTCTATTAGGTGTCCAGAGGTTAGTCATACTTGTATTATTGATTCTGCAGATCATCAATAATCAGGTATACATCTGTATTGTTGGTGATACTGCAGATCACCAATAATCAGATTCTCTCTGTGTGCTGACACCAATCGTTACATGGAGACATGCAAAAAGCTGTTCTGCTATTATAGGTAGCTTTTGATTGCTGTAAAAACCATTAAAGGTGTTTCTACTAATTATTGAAAAGGGTATGAATAATTTTGGACTGGAAACAATTTGCTCAAAAGTAAATAAAAGTTGAGAATTTTTTTTTCCTTCACAATAATGCATCTTGTACATCGTCTTATTATCCTTTGGGAGACGATTATGTCATTTCCCATCAAAAAAATACTTGCTGGTTGAACAAAAGTAACTTTAAGCCAAAATGTGCCAGGGGTATGAAAAATTATGGGCAGCACACACACTCTCTCTCTCTTTCTCTCTCTCTCTCTCTGTATATATATATATATATATATATATATATATATATATATATATATATATATGTGTGTGTGTGTGTGTGTCTAATTCCTCCTCATTTGTCTCTAATCACAAGTTGTAATTTGATCCCTCCCTTATGTCACCTTACTGCCATGGAAGAGATGGCATATTAGCTCATTTGAAAGCACTAAATGGCAATATAGCCATTTGGTTCCCAACAGTTTCTGAGCTAGGTGCTTCTCCTTACTGTTACCGACCTCTGCCTGGATTTCAACTACTCTCTGCCTGCAGCCTGCACCGACCTTTGCCTGGATTTTGACTACTCTCAGCCTGCCGTCTGCACCAACGTCTGCCCGGAGTTTGACTACACTCTACATCCTGCCTGCACCAATGTCTGCCTGGATTTTGACTACTTTCTGCCTACTGCCTGCAACAACCTCTGCCTGGATTTTGACTACTCTCAGCCTGCCGCCTGCACCGACCTCTGCCTGAATTTTGACTACTCTCTACCTGCCGCCTGTACCAATGTCTGCCTGAATTTTGACTAATCTCTGCCTGCCACCTGCACCGACCTCTACCAGGATTTTGACTACTCTCAGCCTGCCGTCTGCACCGACGTCTGCCTGGATTTTATTTTTTATTTATAGGCAGAATGTCTTGGTGAGTTATGACTTAAGAATTGGAGGCCTAAAATTATTGAAAAAAAATGTACTGCTTTTGACTCATAATTCCAGACAGAAATGCACAGTAAGTTAGGTTAAAGGACCACTATCGAGAAAAATAGTATTATTTAAAATACATGTAAACGTATACAAATAAGTCGTACATTTCTTCCAGAGTAAAATGAGTCTTAAATTACTTTTCTCCTATGTTGCTGTCACTTACAGTAGGTAGAAGATATCTGGCAGAACTGACAGGTTTTGAATTAGTCCATCCCTTCATGGGACCAGCCTTCCTGCACACCACACACTTTTTTGGCAGTTGGACAGAGCAACTGCTATTCACTAAGTGCTTTTGAAACTAAACAAAACTGTGAGACTCCCCCATGAGGAGATGGGATAGTCCAACACCTGTCGGTTCTGTCAGATTTCTGCTACTTACTGTAAGTGACAGCAACATAGGAGAAAAGGGATTTATGGCTCATTTTACTCTGGAAGAAACATACTTTTTATTTGTCTGTGTTTACATGTATTTTAAATTTTATGATTTCCATGCTAGTGGTCCTTTAACCTGTAGCCGACCGCTCCACACCAATTGGCGTGAACTTGGCGGCAGCCTCAGGACTGCTCCACGCCAATTGGTGCGAAGTCCTGGGGCAGGGTTTTGCAGGAAATCGTGCGTGTGTAATGATTGTGGAATTATCTCCAAGGTCAGCGCACAACATGTGCGCTGACACTGCGGAAACCCTCCACAAGCGCTTGGAAAGGGAACCCAGCTTTGGTGCAAATGCACCTGTAGAGAGGAATTCCAACCGGCAGATGAAGCTGTGGAGTGCAGAGGAATAAACCCTCTGCACAGCCACAGACACATTCAAGTGTGTTCCAAATTTCAGATTTTACAGAAATAATTTTTTTATTTGCAGTTGCTATGGGCAACAGATCTTTCAGCTGGGAAGCCTTCCTAGACTTTCTCCCTTTAGTGTTAGCCGCTATAGGTAGCTGCTGTCTAGATGCAAGGGAAATGTTACTGCATTCATTATCAAACTGAATGGTTTTGCATGGAATGGATAGAACAGCTGATTGATTTGCAGGTACACACTCATCAAGAATAGGTGGTAAGAAAGGCAGTTTAAACCAGTGAGAGAAAATTAATGTAAGAAACTGATAAAGATTATAATTCCAGGAATTGCTTTTCAAAATCTCATAAGCCCACTGAAACAGATCTCCTTGCAATAGAACATAAGCTATTTGGAGAGCCCATGTGGACGAATCAGTAATCTGAAATGCAGGATTAAAAAAAAGTCTTCAGAAAGAAAGTCCTCTTTGGTTTCAGAGTCTAGTTTTTTAAACCTCTTAAAGGTACAAGAACCATATTCGTCAAAATCGTGCAAATCGGAAATTCCCTCTTCCCTCGCAAGAATAGCGATTGCTAATAGAGACACAAGACTGAGTAAAGACAGATCATAGGATGAATAAAGACAGAACCAATAATAAACTATAATCCAACACGAAAGAACAGACAGGACTAGCTACACGCGGTCACCACACGTTAAGCGCAATAGCGACAAAGCGTGTGCAAGGCACGGTCACTGCACGTTAAGCGCAACAGCGACAAAGTGTACCAACCCTGACTAACAAATGAAACACAAAAAAAGAAAACAAACAAATAATGTGAACGCTTGCTAATCGGTTGCCTCACCCAGACAACAGCAAGCGTTCATTCCGGACAAGACAGACAGGAGGAGTAACCAGTAGCAACCGCTGCTCTGGCCACACTCCAAGACAGAGTACCGAGAGATCCACCACCTCTACCGCTAGGACGAATGCGATCCCAGCAGACAGACAGATGGAGCAACCAGTAGCAACCGCTGCTCTGGCTTACACTCCAAGACAGAATACAAAAAGATCCACCGCCTCTACCGCTAGGGCGAATGCGATCCAAACAGACAGAGCGATTCACTGTCAGCCGCCGTTGGAGAAAGTGCAATCGCAACAGATAAGACAGAACTAAGCAATACAGATAATAAACAACCTGACTGCGCTAGAAGGAATGCTAGTGCACTCCAAAGGATAACTACTCTAAGTCAATATTTAGCAAACAATTAGCAGAGGGGCTGTAACTCAAGGTAAGTCGAGCAGAACCAAAACTTTATGACCAGCAGGGAAGTCTGGGAGGAAATGGCATTTATACTGCAAGCCTTCAAAAGAGGCAGAGCTATCAATAACCAGATGAGTGAATGCAAATCCCTCCTCAGAACAGCAAGTCTGAAACTTGCAGAGTGAAAACAGGTCTCCTTTCCAGGGACCTGCAGCATGCAGACCTGAAAAATGGTCAAAAAGCTGCCTGCCTGTGCAGACAGCAGAGCAGATCATTACAGCGTGCATCTCTGTTTGAATGACGGAGCCATGCGCTACCATCGGCGATTGCCGCTAGGAAACTGTTAGACTGCGAAACCACCATCTAGTTACATTGTACAGCGCTGCGATCTACACCAGTGCTGTACTGGGGACAACTGTGTGGTATGGCTGTCCCCCTGGGAGGATTAGAGAGTGGTTGGCTCTTATAGGCTGAGAGCCGATCGCTGGGATTGCCTGGTGGTGGGAAGGAGGGAGGGGATAAAAAAATATCAACAGAAAACTTAAGTTTATTAAGAAAAAACTAAAGAAATAATACTAAAAAAAGAAATCTCTTTTAGTGGGCAGAAAAGAGGGTGATCACTTGTGTGCTGAGGTGTGCGGCCCTGCAGCGAGCCCTTCAAGCTGCAGTGGCCTAAATTGTAAAAAATAGCCTGGTCACTAGTGGGGTGTAAGCCTATGGTCCTGAAGGGGTTAAAGTATGCACTTTAGCTTATAATTTTCTACTACAAACTGAAGTTGACCATAACAACGATTAGGTAAGTACAGCTGAAGTTGTGAGTAAGCAGCACAAATAAATGATTGGGAGAACTATCTATCCGCAATGAACTCTGCAGGTGGGAGGCGTATATATTGTTAACTTTTCTCCAGGTACATGCTTTTAAGAATGGTGAGTTCTCTTCTTCAGGAATAATAATTGACATAGATTTATACGAATGAAGTGTTCATAAAAAGATTAAAAAAAACTGCACGTAAAAATACAGCTACACTCTTTTTCCTCTCACAAACCAAAACATTTTCAACAAGTTAAAGCAACCTGCATTCTCATTTTCATATTATTATAAATAGCTAACGCATTACAGAGTACTGCTGCAACATTTATAATCATATTTAACCACTTGAGTACCACAGTGGTAAACCTCCCTAAAGACCCGGCTGTTTTTTTCAAAATTGGTCACTGCAGTTTTAAGGCCAAACTGCAGGGCCACACAACATAGCACACAAGTGATTCCCCCCCTTTCTCCCCACCAACAGAGCTCTCTGTTGGTGGGGTCTGATCGCCCCCATGTTTATTTTTTTAATAAATATTTATGTGCTTTTTAAAAATATTTTTTATTATTTCCTTGTTTATTTTTGTTTTTAAATCCCTCCCTATCCCCAGCCGGCCAATCCTGGCGATCGGCTTTCATATGCTCTCTTCACACGGCTGTCCCCAGTACAGCGCTGCTGCTGATTGCAGCGCTGTCCTGTGTGTAAGGAAGGCGGTTTTGCCGTCTAACTGAAGGCGGGGCGGAGCTCTGCCACCCGAGCAGGAGAGCACATCCTCAAACTCCTGCAAACTGCAGCCCCAGGACTTGACGCCAATTGGCGTTAGGCGGTCCTGGGGCTGCCGCCGCAGTCACGCCCATGGGCATGATGTGGTCATTGTGTAGTTAAACATTTGTGCTAACATCATAACATCATTAACAGGAACTGTTGGTCTCATAGTAAAACGTTTAGGTCAATGATACTTTAACAACTTACAGACCTGTGGTCTCTGGCCCCTTAAGGACCAGAGACTTTTTTTTTCCTGAAATAGCCGTGATCAATGTGATTGGCTCACAGCAATCACAGGGTCAGGAGCCAATGAAATTGTTTCCTCACCAGTAAACAGAGCTCTGCTGCCATTATGCGCGCAAGAGCGATGGGTCCGAATGGCAACAGTAGCTGAAATCTATGCCTGTAAACCTGAGATATTTAATCAAGCAGTTTTTATACTACCCTTGGGCTTCCTCCAGCCCCATGCAGGCAGTGGGCTCCATCACTGTCCACCTGGGTCCATCCGTTCCACTGCTGTCCTCTGGTATATTTTCCAGTCATGGCCAGTCTGCTTTACCGCGCATGCGTGGCCAGCCCTGTGCACGCCTCCCTGCAGCACTTCTTTGGCCTGGACTGTTCTGCACCTGCACAGGCGCAGGACTCTCACCGCTATGGGAGCATGGCTGGGGCATGTGTGACATGACAGGGGCATGCGCACAGCCAGGCCAGGCATACGCGTTGAAGCATTATTGACCATTGGAAAATATACTGGACAGAAAGTGGATGAATGGGGGGGTTCAGGAGGATGGCAATGGAGCCCGCTGCCTGTATGGGGCTGGAGGAAGCTCCAGGTAAGTATAAAAGTTGCTAGACTAAATGTCTAAAAGGAATAGTGATGAGCGAATAAGGCTGTTTTTTAGCCCTAATTTTTAAGAATAATGTAACAATGTTGCACAGGTGAGAATGTTTGCGACCTTAAGAGTCCGTTTCCACTTGTGCCGCGTGCGGCTGCGAGACGTGCGGCGGCACTTCCTGGTCTGGTACACAGACGAATCCCATCACGGCTATGGCATTCGCAGCCTCCAGATGGCAATGTTGGCCAATCACTAGGGCAAGCAATTCGGCCAGCGGCACCATTGTTTCCTATGACAGAATTTCCCTGTGCTATTTGACTGCGGGGAAATTCTGCGGATTCGGCGTGAAAACCATGCTAGTGGAAACGAGCCTTTAGGCATCCGAAAATAAATTTGTTTATAGAAGAGAATACCCGTGAAAATATATGGGCATGCAAAAACACATTTTTTGCCAAATGCAGTTTATTGGGCTTGAGAAAAGTCATTTTCACACCAATGAGAATATTTTCAGAAAAAATATGGGCATGTGAAAACATTTTCACTAAATGCTTCGAGCTCAATGGGCCTGAGAAAACGTCTTGAAGAAAGTTGTAATTTTCTCAAAAATGTGTATCTTGAAAAAGTCCATCATATTTTCATTAAAATCTACCATCCAGTGAAAATATAAATTAAGTTGCAAAAATGACTTTGGAGAAAAGCCCAGCTCATCCATAATAATGAATTGCCATAATAACTCATTGCTCAAAGAGGAACTGTGGTGAAAATAACGTAATTAATTAAATTGCTTATTTTTTAGAATATGAATTCATAGATTATCTAGTCAGCATTTGCACATTGTAAAAGCTTTCCTCTCCCTGATTTACATTCTGAAATTTAGCACTGGTGGTGACATCTTTAGTTCTGCCCATTCGTTACTAAGAGTTCTATGCACAGAGGAGATACTGCTTACTTGACCTTTGAAAAAATCTGTTATTTTCAACAATGCAACGAGGTTCACAGACAGCAAACTGTCAAGACCTTGGTCATGACATCACTCTGTGGGAGGGGTTTCATCACAATATCAGCGACACAGACCCCCCAACAAAATAATTGCGAAAAGATAAAGATTGTGGTGAGAAAAGGGGTATCAGTAACTGATTAGTGTGAAGTTCAATCCTTGGTTAAAGTTCCTCATTAAAGAGACACTGAAGCGAAAAAATAATTATGATATAATGAATTGGTTGTGTAGTACAGCTAAGCAATAAAGCATTAGGAGCAGAAACATAAGTCTAATATTTGTTTCCAGTACAGGAAGAATTAAGAAACTCCAGTTGTTATCTATGCAAATTGCCATTGAGCTCCACGACTTTGAAAGTCGCAGAGAGCTCTAACTTCTGATTAGGTTATCTCAACTGTATTGTTTTTTTCTTTTGCAGAGAACAGTTCAGGGCAGTTCAAAGGTTTGTTACCTGTTCTATAAAAACATTTAGAATGCTGAGTAATGTGTAAACTGCAAATATTAGAGAATGATGCAATGTTATATAAAAAAGCTATATAACTGAAAATAAAATTATGAGAATATTTTTTTTGCTACCAATGTTCTAGTAATTACCCTACTACACAACCAATTCATGATATCATACTTTATTTATTTTATCGCTTCAGTGTCTCTTTAAGTGCTTTCTGATGTCATCCTCTGGTTTCAAATCTGCAGCAATGAAAAAGTTGGATTGTTGTTTGTTACAAATAGATATGTACCTGTGCTTTCAGGTGGAAGCCAGGAAGAGGGATGGGTGGTGGGAACAGGTGGTCTAGCAACAGCAAAACAGTGAACTCTGTCAACTACCAAGTTGACTGTTGCACTGCCAAGTAGAATCTGCTTCTTGATTTACACAGGTTTGCTTGCACTAACTGCATACTCATATAAACTTAGTTTAGTGGTTGGAAATTTCCTGGTTATAATCAGACACACCATGTTTACTGCACTTTTTCTTATGTTCTGCCTGTCTGCTAGTGCTAACATCTACAAGTTGCATTGCTACTTGCATCCTCCCAATGTACCACACTCCATATTCATTTCACCTGCTCTGCTTTCCTCACCTTACACAGCTTCTCATGAACTGTTAGCTCTCCTGAAATCTCTCTCTCTCCCCCCAGCAGCTCAAAAACCTCACAAACATTTAAATCCCATTCACATTTGCTTACTTTCTCCCTCCTGCTCTTACTTGCAGCTGGTGATATATCATCCAATCCTGGGCCACAGCCTGCTGCCAGACAAGCATCCCCTGCTGACCTGCTTCACACACTTCACAGCCCTCTGTCCACAAGTAACCTCAACATCCATTCTCGCCCCAACCTTATTTCCATCCATCCCACCCACAAACACATGCTCCCCCTACCCTGCAGTCTCTGGAATGCCAGATCTGTCCGCAATAAACTTACAGGAGTCCATGACCTCTTCCTCTCCAAATCCCTCACCATCATCGCACTCACCGAGACATGGCTCACCCCCTCGAGCTCTGCCGCAGACGCTGCCTTCTCCTGTGGTGGGCTTCACCTCAGTCACACCCCCAGACCAGACAACAGGACAAGGGGAGGGTGGGTCTGCAGACTTCCCATACCACTACCCCCCGCCCCTTGACCCCATCCCTTTTGATTTACTCCAGCCTCACTTCATGGATTTGGCCCCAGTCGTCACTACCCTGTTTAACCTCTCCCTATCCACAGGCACCTTTCCCTCTGACTTCAAGCAGGCCACTGTACTACCTCTGCTCAAGAAACCCTCCCTCATCCCCTCACTACCCTCCAACTACCGCCCTACCTCCCTCCTCCCCTTTGCCTCAAAACTCCTTGAGCGTCTGGTTCACAAACGCCTGACCCAGTACCTCAATGCCAACTCACTGCTAGACCCACTGCAATCTGGATTTCGGCCTGCCCACTCAACCAAAACAGCTCTCCCCAAAGTGGTCAATGACCTTGCCTTAGCTAAAGCTGAAGGTAAGTACTCTATTCTCCTCCTCCTTGACCTTTCAGCAGCTTTTGACACAGTAGATCATTCCCTACTTCTCCAGTCCCTCCCGTCCATGGGCATTCACTACCTCGCCCTGACCTAGCTTTCATCCTACCTCTCCAACCACTCCTTCACAACTTCCTTCAATGAGTCCTCACCCACCCCCAACCACCTCTCGGTAGGAGTCCTCCAAGGCTCGGTCCTTAGCCCCCTACTGTTCTCCCTTTACACATCCTCCATTGGCAAGGTTATCTCCTCCATGGGTTTTTAACTATCATCTGTATGCAGATGATACCCAGATCTACCTCCACACCCCTGACATATCCCCCACTATTATGGACAAGGTCTCCTCCTGCCCCAGCCATCTCCTCCTGGATGTCCGCTAGGTTCTTGAAACTAAATCTGGACAAAACAGAATTTATGATCTTCCTACCCTGACCATCCCTGAACCTCCCTGATGTGCATGTCACTGTTAACCACACTACCATTTGCCCTACCTCTCAAACCCACTGTCTGGGTGTCACCCTGGACTCTGCACTCTCCTTCACTCCCCACATCTAAAACCTTACAAAGTTCTGCAACTTCCACCTTCGTAACATCTGCAAGATCCGCCCTTTCCTGACCCCTGCCACCACCAAACTCTTCATCCATGCTCTTCTGTCTGGTCTTCCTATGACCAGAATTGCCCCATGGCCGCTGCAGTCTATCATGAATGCGGCAACCAGAATTATCCACTCCTCCCATCACTCCACCATGGCAGCTCCCCTCCGTGAATCCCTACACTGGCTTCCTATCCAGTCCAGAATCAGATTCAAGATACTGTGTCTGACCTACAAATCTGTCCACAAAACCTGTCCAACCTACATTTCAGATCTTACTCAGAGGTACACACCTAGCTGCTCACTCCGCTCCTCCAATGAACTTCGCTTGGCTGCCCTCCGCATCACCCAGTCCCATGCACACCTCCAGGACTTCTCAAGAGCTGCTTCAACACTAAGGAACTCCCTACCTCCACCCATTAGTGCAGCCCTCTCCTTCAACATCTTCAAGAAGGCCCTCAAAACTCACCTTTTCACTCTGGCCTACCACCCCTCACAAGTGCTCCAAACCCACAGCTGTACTCTGGACCCCCTACCATCCCTGAACCTCCCTGATGTGCATGTCACTGTTAACCACACTACCATTTGCCCTACCTCTCAAACCCACTGTCTGGGTGTCACCCTGGACTCTGCACTCTCCTTCACTCCCCACATCTAAAACCTTACAAAGTTCTGCAACTTCCACCTTCGTAACATCTGCAAGATCCGCCCTTTCCTGACCCCTGCCACCACCAAACTCTTCATCCATGCTCTTCTGTCTGGTCTTCCTATGACCAGAATTGCCCCGTGGCCGCTGCAGTCTATCATGAATGCGGCAACCAGAATTATCCACTCCTCCCATCACTCCACCATGGCAGCTCCCCTCCGTGAATCCCTACACTGGCTTCCTATCCAGTCCAGAATCAGATTCAAGATACTGTGTCTGACCTACAAATCTGTCCACAAAACCTGTCCAACCTACATTTCAGATCTTACTCAGAGGTACACACCTAGCTGCTCACTCCGCTCCTCCAATGAACTTCGCTTGGCTGCCCTCCGCATCACCCAGTCCCATGCACACCTCCAGGACTTCTCAAGAGCTGCTTCAACACTAAGGAACTCCCTACCTCCACCCATTAGTGCAGCCCTCTCCTTCAACATCTTCAAGAAGGCCCTCAAAACTCACCTTTTCACTCTGGCCTACCACCCCTCACAAGTGCTCCAAACCCACAGCTGTACTCTGGACCCCTACCTTTCGTGTCCCTACCTCTCCCTCTAGATTGTAAGCCTTTGGGCAGGGTCCTCCTCCTTTTGTGTCCTACCTGATCATGCACCTCCATTACTGTGCATCCATGCTATGCATTTGAGTGAACATAACTTGCCAAATCTCCATGCTCCATTCAGTGACTGACTAAGCATTACCTTGTACTCATACTTTGCTGCATGATCAGGTTTTTCTTCTATTCCTAAATAGTGTCTGT
Organism: Hyperolius riggenbachi; assembly: GCF_040937935.1. NCBI lineage: Eukaryota > Metazoa > Chordata > Amphibia > Anura > Hyperoliidae > Hyperolius > Hyperolius riggenbachi. Next base: position 118,317,826 of record NC_090646.1, on the reverse strand, counting down.
AACCTAAACTAAAGTCCAGCTCTGCTTAATATGTTGGCACTTTATAAATACAATTAATAAATAAATAATTCATAAATAAATAAACAAATGGGGACAGAGTGAGAGTCAGTGGTGCCATATGTAAGAAACCTACAGGGTTAGCTAAGTAAGGCTGCTGCTATTACAGCCTTAGTTTTTATTCAGTCCATACAGTGTTTGATCAGGGCTACCTTAATATCTTGCTTACCTTGTTATTTTCTACTGTAGATTTTAGCTGAACAGCATGTAGTTAGCTAATGACAAGTAAAGTAACTGGTGTTGTGTAGGCAGTATGCATAACTAATGAAAAAAGCTAGCTATCCAGAAAAACCTCTCTGCATACATATTTTAAAAGGTCAATTTGTTTTGACAAAATCTTCTTATACTTTTCTTATAATTCTATACATTTTGAATTTGTACTGTATGTAGTAATGATGGGCTTAGCAACGTGATGTGATTGGCCGAGAACATATTGTACTCACTTCTTTAAATACACGAGAGGGGACCTAGCATTGAGTTCAATGTTTTCTTAATTGGAATGATTGGAAGAAACACATCCCAGTCATCAAGACAAGCATTGACGGAATATTCTTGGTAGAGAAACTAAGGCCTCTTAGATTCTTTGTCTGTCTGTCATACACAGCTAAATGTGCCCATACATCCAGCGATGTATGGGCAGATCAACCAAGAGACAAACCTCTCTCAGTTGGACTTCATCCCAATCAGTAGCTGATACTCCCTTTTACATGAGAAATCTATTCCTTTTCACAAACGGATAATCGGGGCTCTGTCTGGCTGATATCGTGGTGAAACCCCTCCCACAGAAACTGTCAGGACCGTGGTTTCCCACTGCCAAAAAAAGCAAGCAGCAGCTACTTCTAGTGACATCACCTGCCAGCAGTAAAAATGTCACCATGTGATAAATGTCAGAATGTAAACCAGGAAGAGGAAAAACACTGACTAAATCATTTATACATAATGATTGTAAAAATGAAGCACTTTTTTTTATTCCACTATTTTCACTGGAGTTCCTCTTTAAAGTCTCACACCTGTCCAGTTGCCTCTAGTGTTCAGCTTCTCCTGCTTTTTCCATTTGACCCCACGTTGCTGCCGTGGAGCATGTATGGTGTCACAGGTGAGAGATTTTTTCTGCATTAGTATGCTTTCATACAATTTTAGGTTGACTGTTTAACAGGAAATAAGGCACAGCAACAAAACTGTATTTCTAAAGGTGTGCATGCACAGGCACAATCAGTGGTGCCCATAATGATTGTGCCACAATCGTTGGGGTAACACTGCAGGGAAAAAACACTATGCAAAAACATCACAAGAATAATATGCTACTGCTCGTCTGTCGATGTCAACATTTAATTTAATTGGTTAGTCATAACATACATGTCTGTATATGTATTGAACATCTGCATTTGTTAACCTATTATTATTAATGCACACCTGTTATGGTTTGTTCTCTTTTATGAAATTCTAATAAAAACTATTGAAATATATTTCTTCACAATCCATAAAGGAAAAAAAAATGATATATTGTACATCAATAGTTAAATGGAACCTGATGTAAGAGGCATATAGAGGCTGCTATGTTAATTTCCAATTTAAAGGGGTTCTTTTGCGAAAAAAGTAGGCAGTTAAAAAATGTGACAGATGACAGATTTTGGGCCAGTCCATCTTTTTAAGGGGGATTCTCAGGGCTTTCTTTGTTTTCAACAGCATTTCCTGAACAGCAGTTTAACTGCCAAAATAGCAAGATACCAGCCAGCCTCCCTAATCACTTGCACACTATTATGTCAGTTAGATTTTGCAACTGTTGTTCAGGAAATGCTGTTGAAAACAAAGAAAGCCCTGGGAATCCCCCTTAAAAAGATGGACTGGCCCAAAACCTGTCATCTGTCACATTTTTTAACTGCCTACTTTTTTCGCGAAAGAACCCCTTTAACAATACCTGGCAGTCCTGCTGATCAGTAGAGCAGCTATAAACCTCTGGGCCCCGATGTGGAATTTGGACTGGGCCCCCTCTCACCCTCAGCAGGCTGAGCATTGTGTATCACCAGAGAGGAGGCTGCAATGCACGGTATTTGAGGGCAGTGCAGTTTCTAGGCTAAAATGCACCCAGGGCGAGAGTGTGAAAATTGCGCCCCCCCCCCCCCCCCAGAGCAAGGCATGGGTGCCCACAGTATAGGTTAGCCAGGTCTAGTTGCACTCAGTATAGGTCCCCCCAGTATAGATAGCCAGGAATAGGTACCCCAGTATAGGTAGCCAGCTATAGGTCCCCCCCAGTATAGGTAGCCAGGCATAGGTGAGCCAGTATAGTTTCCCCGGTATAGGTTAGCCAGGTAGGTGCTTACAGTATAGGTAGCCAGTATAGTTGCCCCAGTATAGGTTAGATAGGCAGGCGCCCCAGGTATAAGTTAAATAGGTAGGTGCCCCCAGTACAGGTTAGCTAGGTGGGTGCCTCTAATATAGGTAGCCAGAATAGTTGCCCCCAGCATAGGTTAGATAGGTAGATGCCCCCAGTATAGGTTAGTTAGGTAGGTACCTCCAATATAGGTAGCCAGTATAGTTGTCACCTGTATAGGCTAGCTAGGTAGGTAGGTGCCCCCAATACAGGTTAGATAAATAAGTGCCCCCAATATAGGTTATATAGGTAGCTGCCCCCCCCCCCAGTATATGTTAGGTAGGTGCCCCCCAGTACAGTTTAGATTAGGTAGCTGCCCCCCAGTATAGGTTAGATTAAGTAAGTGCTCCCCAGTATAGGTTAGATAGGTAGCTTCCCCTCAGTATAGGTTTGATTAGGTAGGTGCTCCCCAGTATAGGTTAGATAGGTAGCTGCCCCCAGTATAGGTTAGGTTAGGTAGGTGCCCCCCAGTATAAGTTAGATTAGGTAGGTGCCCCACAGTATAGGTTAGATAGGTAGCTTCCCCAGTATAGGTTAGGTAGGTGCCCCCCATAATGGCGGGGGAGCCGTAGCCACGGGGAGGGAAGCTGACCTCTCCCTCCCTTCCTCTCCCCTGGCCACCCTCCATGCTCCTCCCTCTGAGTGCAGAGTGAGCACGCAGGGAAGCTCTGTACACAACTACTCACCTCCCTGGTTCCAATCGCCGCTCACTCGTCGCTGGTCTCCACTCTGCATAGACGGTGATACACACGCTGCTTCCTGGAGGCAGCGTGTGTATCAGCGTCTATGCAGAGAGGAGAAGACCAGTGCCGAGTGAGCGGCGATTGGAACCTGGGAGGTGAGTAGTTGTGTACAGCGCTTCCCTGTGCGCTCACTCTGCACTTGGAGGGAGGAGCATGGAGGGCGGCCCATGAAGAGGTAGGGAGGGAGCGGCTGCGGCTCCCCCCTCCACTACAGCGTCCCCCTCCCAACAGCGCTCAGGGCGGCGGCACGGCCGCACGGCCCTAGAAACGGGCATGCTGGATGGGATTAACCACCTATCTCTCTGTAGTGGGCACAGTGTTGGTGCAGACCCCCTGCATTGTGAACAAGTATCCTATGGATGGAAGTGCAATTAATGCTCCCAAGATGGCCTCATTACTGATTGCTGTGTGCTGCATTTCTTCCTCTGTCACTGGCATGGCTAATGCTGTAGCTAGCTGCTTCTGCCCGCCATTGGTGACTGTGATTCAGCATGCCCTCACTGGGATCCAGCAGGGAAATTGTGCCCTCAGTAACCTGTTCATGGCACAATGCTATAAAAGAAACTCTCAGCATCACATAGGTTATGGGAGCACGGCACCTGCCCAGAGGATATGGGAGCATGGCACTCCCCACTCCCTCAACCTCCCAACACTGGAGTGCGACAGAGCAGAGTGGGGAAGCTGGCGCACTAGAGGACTCGCCTATCTGTCTTCTCTGCACCACCACAATGTACTTCTTGCTTCTCAGATCAGTCACTAGAGCCCAAAGTGAGAAACAGGAAGTACGGAGCAGCGGTGCTGCAGAGCAGACAGATGGGACCTCCAACACCTAGACCCTCTAAGAGGTGAGTGTTTGTGTACTGCTGCCTCTAATCTTGCCCACTGCACTCTACTCAGGAGGGCAACATCGAGGAGGACAAGTGGACCCCCCAAGGGGACCCCCCAGGATCCCGGGCCCAGTTGCAGCAGCGACTGCTGCCACCGAGGCCCCTACACCTCTGCTGTTGATTTTTCTGGCATCAGTAGTGTCTGAATCAGGTACATGTCACATTAAGGTGGTTAATCCAGTTGGAAAGTCAGAGCATTTAATCTGCATGCTTGTTCAGGGTCTATGGTTAAAAGTCTTAGAGGCAGAGAATCAGCAGGACAGCCAGGCAATTTCCATTGTTTAAAGGGAAATAAATATGTCATCCTCCCTATCCCTCTCCCTACAGGATCCCTTTAAGTATCAACAATGTTTGTGAAGGTTGTTGATCTCAAAGACCCCTCTATAGCCAAAACCAAATATACAAGCTTCCGATTCCATAAAGTCAGACAGTTTTTCTTCTCTTACCATTTCTAAGAGTTAAAACAGAAAATCAGTACTGTAATAGTTCATCTTTTTCTTACTGGTCTATTCAATTGAAAGTGAAATAGAACAATAAGAAATGGAAATAATGATCATATTGTTTCCAAATTCGACAAAACAATCAGTTAGAAGGATAGAAAGATCTCAGAATAGTGCAAAGTTCAGCAGAACACTCTCAGATATGATTGATGCATTGTTCTTAAGGAACAACTGCCGCCCTGTGATGAAACCATGAAAGGCAGAAAATGAATGAATAAGCTTTCTATGGTGACCTGCTATGATTTTTTCATTCGGCAGAAATTGAGAAAATGATTATTATTTTTACAAACAAAATACAGGCATTATTTATGTATTCTGTTAGGATTTGATGTATTCTTTCGATCCAAACAAATAAAATGTTTATGTAATTGCTACCAAGCCGCTTGCAAACTTTAACCACTTGCCGACCACCCGCTACCTATGGGCTTTGGCAAAGTGGCACCCCCAGGACCACGTAACGCCGATCGGCGGCGGCTCCTGGGGGACTGAATTGCCCGAGATTGCGTGCATGGATGCGCGTGCATCTGCCGGCATTAGGCTCCGCCCACCCATGACTTCAACCCGACAGCCAATTAGCAGCGCCCGCGGGTTGTTAACCCCCGATCTGCCGCACTGAAAGCGTATAATACGCTTTGTAATGTATACAAAGCATATTATACAGGCTGCCTCCTGCCCTGGTGGTCCCAGTGATCGAGGGACCACCAGGACAGGTTGCAGCCCCCCTAGTAAGCACAAAATCACACTGATCCTGCCCCCCGCCCCCTGATCACCCACAGCACCCCTCAGACCCCCCCTGATCACCCCCTCAGACCCCTCTTTGCACCCAATCACCCCCCTAATCACCCATCAATCACTCCCTGTCACTATCTGTCAATGCTATTTTTTTAGATCAGGTCCTAAGCTGCCCCCTGGGGGCTCCTGATCACCCCCCCCCCCCCACACCCTCATATCCTCCCCAGACCCCCCCCCCCCCTGTGTACTGTATACATCTATTCTCCCCTGTAATCACCCACTGATCACCTGTCAATCACCTGTCAATCACCCATCAATCACCCCCTGTCACCACCTGTCACTGCCGCCCATCTGATCAGACCCTAACCTGTCCCTTGCAGGCACCTAGGTGTGCTAAGGGGCCCAAAGTCCTATGAGCACCTTTAGGCTTTACAGGGGTGCTTACAATTTAGCACCCCCAAAATGCCAGGACAGTAAACACACCCCACAAATGACCCAATTTTGGAAAGTAGATGCCACAAAATATTCAGAGAGGGGCATGGTGAGTCTGTGACAGATTTCAATTTTTTTTTGTCACAAGTTAGCAGAAATGGAAACTTTTTCTTTCTTTTTTTTTTTTTGTCACAAAGTGTCATTTTCTGCGAACTTGTGACCAAAACAAAAATCTTCTATGAACTCACCATGCCTCTTAGTGAATACTTTGGGATGTCTTCTTTCCAAAATGGGGTCATTTGGGGGGTGTTTATACTATCCTGGAATTCTAGCACTTCATGAAACCTGACAGGTGCTCAGAAAAGTCAGAGACGCTTCAAAATGGTAAAATGCACTTTTTGTACCATAGTTTTTAAACGCTATAACTTTTACCCAAACCTATAAATATACACTTATTGGATTTTTTTTTTATCAAAGACATGTAGCACAATACATTTGGACAAAATGTATATAGTAATTTTACTTTATTTGAAAAATGTCAGCACAGAAAGTAAAAAAAAAAATCATTTTTTTTTTACAAAATTCATGTCTTTTTTGATGAATATAGTAAAAACCAAAAATTACAGCAGCAATCAAATAGCCCTAAAAGAAAGCTGTATTAGTGACAAGAAAATGAGGTAAAACTCATTTAGGTGGTAGTTTGTATAACCGAGCAATAAACCGTTAAAGCTGCAGTGGTCTGAATGGAAAAAAAGTGTCTGGTACTTAAAGAGTAACTGTCAGGCTGCAGAAGCTAATTTAAACCTCTATTCTCCTGTGTTAAACAGTTTAGAAGGAAGCTCAAAAGCCATTAGTGAAGATAAAAATCTCAGTTACCTTTGATGTGTGCTTATCAGCAAGTCTGTTATAGACCCATAAAGACGCAAGCCGCATACTAAACTGCAAAGCATTCTGGGGCCCTCCCCTCGGCTGCTAATGAGACGTTACAGAAGCTTGTAATCAGTCCAGCGTGTAGCACTGATAAATCTCGGGGCAGAGTACTCTGCAGGAGTCAGCTATTGTTCCTAGCCACATGGCTCATTAATATTCACTGCACACTGTGTTGTTCAAGTAGGAGCTTATTCTGTGATCAGGAAGCAGGCAGGACATGACGACACATTTGACAGAAAAACATGGAGCCTGCCATGAGCTGTCAGGAGCATCTATCTCTGCATATACTATATACAAATTCTGTGAAATCCAAACGTGGACAGTGAAATGCATATGTAATGTAAGTACAGCCAATCTTTAGCTACTGATATATGTGTTTATTTTCTCTGAGACCTTATACCTAACAGCTCCTCTTTAAGGGGTTTTATGACTGCAGTCCTTAAGTGGTTAAAGTGGAACGCTAAGGTTGAAAATGAGAAAATGATGATATATCAACCTCAGTTTAGATTTAACGGGCCTTATTAACTAAAGTGTTAGGTTATCATGTATTATGCAGAAGGATTTAAAGTTGTAAGTGCATTATACCAGGATAGGGAGCAACCACAATGCATAGAAATGAAGAGCTACCACATGGGGGCATAATTACAAATCATGTGACCCTCAGGAAAAATATAATAGGACTCCTCCACCAGGGGCATTGCTAGCATCCTAAGAGATCTGGGGCACTTTTGGGCACTCCATCCGGAAAATGGGTGTGGCCATGGACCGGATTGTGGGTTTGGTCATGGGTGGAGCCAAATTCACATAAAGTTAACAGCGGTCTAAGTAAACCTGCCCAACAAAATGTTGAATGAAGCTCTCCTCTCCATTAATACAAAAAAAATGCAGCATATCACATACATAGGCAGTACCACTTAAACATAACTAGGCTGGGGGACATCCGGGGCACCCTAGAATAGATCCGGGGGACTTGCCACTGATCTTTGGGGCTTGCAACGCTCCTGTCCTCTACACATCCTTTGCCTTGCCTACTCTTGGTGACCTTCATGGCCAGGGAACCCATCAGGTTCATAAAACAAGTGTAGCCACAAACACACCTGATCTGCAGGATGTACCCCTTTTGTCGGAGGGAGTGAAGTTGTTGTTGGGGCCCCTTTGCATCTCTGGGACCCCCTGTGCATGCAGTGGCTACTCCCATGTAGTTCTGCCCCTGCTACAAGCATATCGTCCTGCAAACCTGGACCTGGCGTCCAAGCTACTGCTGTTTTTCAATTGCCTAGATCCATTGAAATGATAATCAGTGCACATTTACGTACATCTCCCTATTAATTGTCAGTCACCACACTGCTTGGTGGGTGGACCACGGGCTTCATTTACCAATAAATATATGGTAGCCATGCAGAGTGATCCCCGTAATAGATGGATAGAATTTTAACCACTGTGCATGAATATAAAAATGTATTTTAAAAAACATGTTTTCCATAGTTTTTTTTTTTTTTTTGGCATGCAGTAAACTGTGATAGCTGCCCCACAGTAATGTGCGCCAAAATCTGCAGTCCTGGGTTTTGCATTGGCTGAACAGATTACACTATCTCCTCTGAACTATAAGGAGACATTTAGTTTTGCATAAAAATACAATTCTGTGGTAGCAGGGGTGGCGCGGGCAAGCAGTCTCCATTGCTTATCAAGTCAAAATTTTATACAAATTGTTGCTTGTCTTGCAAAATTCTTGCAAACCAAGTTACTTGCAATCCAAGGATTTACTGTATTTGTTTCTATTTTCTGCTTGACTTATACCCCCGTGTGCACTCTGGTATCAGGGCCAGATTTACCATAAGGCAATGTAGGCACGTGCCTCCAGGCGCCTGATGATGGAAAGGAGGCTCAATCCCCTCCCCAAGTGCCTCCATCTTTCCCTATATGGATCTCCTTTTAGTCAGGAGCACCTCTAGCTACTACTAATACTGAGGTTCTTCTAGCTACCTAATACTTGGGGTCAGCTCTATTAATTTAATAAAGAGGGTACTTCTGGCTACCTAATACTAAAGAGCAACTGTACCTATTTATGAAGGGCAAGGAAAGTAAGTGAGAAGTGACAGCTGGGACAGGCAGCACACTTGCGGTACAGATTGTTGGGTGCTTGAAGGTTCATGGAGGGCAAAGTCTAAGGTGCCAGGACATTTGTGCCTATAGGCCCCCATGAGGTAAATCCGGGCCTGCTTGGTACTATCAAGCACTCCCTCTCCCATAAACCAATGCATGGAGATACTGACCAATCAGTGCCTTTATTTTCTAAGATAACAATAAATAATTTAATACTAACTTTACTCTCTGATTTTTCCTGGTACAGGATCACAACTCATAGGCTAATCTCCATTTTGTGCATATTGCCATGATTGGTGCGAAGCAGGAAAGATGCTTTTTGTTTTTGTTTTTTAATTTTTAGAAAGAAGTGCACCTTTTAATGTAAAGTCAACAGCATTATTGGAATTCCTCTTCAAGTAGTCTATAATCCTTTTTATTTGATAACAATGATATTCAGCAGGCGAAGAAAGCAAGACTTTGTCTGTGTAATTACATACATTGGCTTACAATAAATGACCTTGGATCTTTTTCAGTATCATAGTCTCCTTGTGTCCTTGGACAAATCACGTTGCTCCCTGTGTCGCCATCAGAAAAATCATGTGATGCCACTTCATATCCCTAAGCCCCTGGGCTCAAAATATACCTAGGCACTATGTGATGACATATGTTCATAGCTATCAGGGAGCCAAATTCATCTGCTTTCTGGTGTTATACATACAGAAATGCTTCTTAAAGCCTACTAATGTCAAATGAAGAAAACGAAGCAACATAGATATGACAATGCAATGGCAGTTATATTTTTTAAGTCCTACTTTATACAAAGAAAATATTTAAATGTATTGCATCTGAACTGATGAACACTAATTGACCCTACAAAACTGTAATGAATTTATACTGCTACAGTATTACTACTTGGATTGTTGTTGTTGTTGTTGTTATAGCTATTATTTATTTACACTGTGATTTATAGGATACGTTAACCACTTCACCACTGAGGGGTTTTACCCCTTGAGCACCAGAGCAATTTTCACCTTTCAGCGCTCCTTCCATTCATTCATCTATAACTTTATCATTACTTATCACAATTAAATGAACTATATCTTGTTTTTTCCGCCACCAATTAGGCTTTCTTTAGGTGGGACATTATGCCAATAATTATTTTATTCTAAATATGTTTTAATGGGAAAATAGCAAAAAATGTGGGGAAAAATTCATTATTTATCAGTTTTCGGCCATTATAGTTTTTAAATAATGCATGATACTGTAATTAAAACCCATGAAATTTATTTGCCCATTTGTCTCGGTTATAAAACCGTTTAAATTATGTCCCTATCACAATGTTTGGCGCCAATATTTTATTTGGAAATAAAGGTGCATTTTTTCAGTTTTGCGTCCATCCCTAATTACAACCCCATAGTTTATAAAGTAACAGTGTTGTACCCTCCTGACATAAATATTTAAAAAGTTCAGTCCCTAAGGTAACTATTTATTTATCTTTTTTAATTGTAATTTTTTTTATTATTTTTTTAATTACAAAAAAAAAAAAAAAATTGGGGAGTGTGGGAGGTAATGAGTAAATTTTTGTGTAAAACTAATGTATTTGTTTGTGAACAATTCTTTAGGGTGTAGTTTTACTATTTGGCCACAATGATCGCGCTGCTTCTGGTAGAAGCAGTGGATCATTGTGGGGCTTAGATCAACGAACGGGAATGGTTTTTCCGTTCATTGATCTCTGGGCGAGCGGGCGGCGGCGTGCATGCGAGCGGGAGTGCGCGCATTAACGAGCAGGAGTGCGGGCTGCGGCGGGAGCGCGGGAAGTACGGATTTCTCCATCCCTGGTGGTAAAAGGATGGAAAAAGGGATGGAGAAATCCGTACGGCTGGGGGTAAAGTGGTTAAACAATTCATTTCATGACTATTCACCACAGTATTAAACATCTGAGTCTTTTATGGGCAGGGTATAAGAATTTAGCAAAGTGTCAGGTAATGATTAGTACAGCTGTGTTGTAAACCACTGTTACTTCTTATTGCTTTGTACAGTAGGGATTATTTGACTATGTTTGCAAATGCAGCATATTAGACCAGGCATTGAACAATCAGGCTGCTTGTCTGCATGATATGGTCATGAAATAATTGTACTATCATAATTTTATGATTTCTTTTATTTTATATTTGGAGCATATTGGACCAAACACTTAGCAACCAGTACTGTATTTTCTCCTCCTCCCACCTCTTTCTACTGTACTTCTGAGGCTGTTCATGGAGAGCTCAAAACAACCACAGTAGTAGGACAAAAAAAAAAAAACATGCACTCTTGCACAAAACCTTACTTTTCTCTGTGTGGGAGGAAGAGGAGCACCCCCAAAGGGAGGAGAAGCAAGATGGGTTACTGTCTATGGTCAGCCTTTCACATAGGATATCTGAGGAATGGACCCATAGCTATCCAGAAAGAAAAGTGACACCTCCAGGAACCTGTTGTAAGCTTAAAGGGGCACTATTGCTAAATTCTTCTTTTTTTGACCCTTTAGTGTACATATGAGTAGTTGTAGGATTGATTTTTCACATTACTTAGTCTTTTACCAATGTATTTGGTTACTGGCAATAAACATATTGAGGCATGCATTCACGTCAGTACTTTTATCTTTCTTTCCGACGCCAATGCAGCCTAAACCATTCTGTAGTAGGGAGGCATCTTTTACTGGCTAGTGTGATTTCGTTATCTTACACCCTTCTGGCCATTTCAGTTATTATTTCCCACCTTGTAACTGTACTAACGAACAGTTACTGTACTCACAGCAGCCGCCGTAAAGTGAAGAATGCTGCCTCTCCTCCGTGCAGCGTAAGTTGTTGCTGTGTGTTGATGCGTGTGGAAAATATACGCTGCCCGGCCGTCATGGACCCCCTTTCCCTAAGCTGGCAGTGGAACGGACACCTATTGTTGTCCGTTTCCATGGTAACCTGACTGGCTTTCCCATCTGCGCAATGTAGCGGCTGCATCAAACAGCACTGCACCGAACAGAGCAACACACAGCTGCAGCACTTTTGTATGTGCTCTTTGATGCCGCCGCTACATTGCGCAGATCGGAAAGTCAGTCAGGTTACCATGGAGACGGACAACAATAGGTGTCCGTTCCACTGCCATCTTAGGGAAAGGGGGTCCTTGGCGGCCGGGCAGCGTATGTTTTCCACACGCATCCACACACAGCAACAACTTACGCAGCACGGAGGAGAGGCAGCATTCTTCACTTTACGGTGGCTGCTGTGAGTACAGTAACTGTTCGTTAGTACAGTTACAAGGTGGGAAATAATAACTGAAATGGCCAGAGGGGTGTAAGATAACAAAATCACACTAGCCAGTAAAAGATGCCTCCCTACTACAGAATGGTTTAGGCTGCATTGGCGTCGGAAAGGTAAAAGTACTGACGTGAATGCATGCCTCAATATGTTTATTGCCGGTAACCAAATAAATTGGTAAAAGACTAAGTAATGTGAAAAATAAATCCTACAACAAATCATATGTACACTAAAGGGTCAAAAAAAGAAGAATTTAGCAATAGTGCCCCTTTAAGTTTTGTCATGAGCTGGAGAAGGTTGTAGATGATGATGTGCTTGACCTAACATGGTAGAATGGTGGGGTGGAGGCACCCAAAATATATGGGTGTTAAAACTTTGAAACATAAAGTGTAAACGAGAGGTAATCTCTTGCCACTCCAGAAGATAGAGACGCCAGTTCAACTGGAAAAATATATATTTTTTACATTTACAACGCTTTTTGTGGGGTATGGCACGCTTGCTTCCCCATGTACATACAAAATTGCCTTAGCAGCATAAGAGTAGTGTAGTAGGTGCCTCTTTTCTGACCTAACATGGGTTGAAGGTGTGTATCAAACTAGCAAAAGTCAGTTGGAGGATGAGACGGAAATAGTTCAGCAGCATCCTAGGAAACCACGCAGGATGCCAGAAAAAATCCAAACACAGCAGCAATCAGTTAGTAGCCATGCCAGGTCATTAATCTATCAGCAGAGGTATGCAGGAGCAGATATGGCCCACCACTAAGTCACAGGTCCTCTACTGTCTTAGCATTTTAATACCTTCTACAAAACCATGGTCCTCTACAATGGCCTTAATTCTGGTAGGGTTATCAAACAAATGACCTCATGTGAGGTAATTTACCTCATGAGGTAATGGCATTTAGCAAATCTGGAAGGTTTTAGTCATGTTTCACCTCCTGAGGTAAATTACGAGGTAATTTGCATTAATATTACTGAAAATAGCTATTCTCATGGAAATTAGGGGGCATGTGTAACGATTGTGGAACTTTCTCCGTGAGCGTGCGCTGATACGGCGGAAATCCTCCACAAGCGTATCATTGCAGGAACCCAGCAAAAGGTGCTAAGCACCCGTAGAGGGAAATTCCTGTCGGCAGATGGCGCTGAGGAGCGCAGAGGAACCAATCCTCTGTACCTCCACAAATGGCAGACAGGAATTGTACGAAGCGCAGAACGCAATCGCAAGAGAAGCGATTGCGAATGGGAACGAGCAAAGGGACAGGTTGTATGTGTGTGCACCAATCTAGTCGCCACCCCGCAACAGCGCACACACAACAGCAGATACGAAACAGAAACGCAACCGCAAGAAAGGCGATTGCCAAAAGTGACACAAGGCAGATCAGAACAGAATACGAGGATAGCAAAGGCACAGCAAATCATACAATGAGGAGATACGGAAAACAACAAACGCTAACTGAACGCGAACACCGCACTCATTCGCAACAGTGCACGCGTTCATGCGCGGTCTCCACGTGATAAGCACAATAGAGACAAGCACGCCTAACTAACCATCGACAGACAAACATGTAACAGAGGACGCGAGCGCTTGCTTAACGGTTACCTCACCGAGCCTCCAGCAAGCGTTCGTAGCAGACAAGACAGACACACAAAAACAGGAACAGGCGGAAGATAGGATCCACAGCACTAGCGAAAAGATGCCAGTGCAATCCAGGGAGACAGAACAGAAGGATCCACAGCACTAGCGCGAAGCGAGTGCGATCCCGGCAGACAGAACAGAAGGATCCACAGCACTAGCGCAAAGCGAGTGCGATCCAGGAAGACAGAACAGAGTAGCAGACCAGAAGGATCCACAGCACTAGCGCTAGGCGAGTGCGATCCAGGAAGGCAGAACAGAAGGATCCACAGCACTAGCGCGAAGCGAGTGCGATCCCGGCAGACAGAACAGAAGGATCCACAGCACTAGCGCAAGGCGAGTGCGATCCAGGAAGGCAGAACAGAAGGATCCACTGCGCTAGCGTAAGATGCTAGTGCGATCCAAGTGAGACAGATCAGAAGAGATAGCTGGTAGCAACCGCTGCACTGCACTAGAGAAACCTGCCTAGCGCAGTTTCAGGAATTACTCTAAGCTGATCTTCAAACAAAGAGTGAGGCTGACTCTCCTCCAGGAGTGTTTCACAGGAAGGAAACCTTATGACCAGCCAAGCATTGTGGGAAACACATAGTACTTATAGTACACGCCTCCAATGAATGTGGCCAGGCAATTTGCATGACAACGTATGCAAATTCCTCAGCAAGCACAAGCTGCAAAACTGACAGAAGGTCTCCTTTCCAGAGTCCTGCAGCATGCAAACCTAAACAATGGTCAAAAAGCTGCCTGCCTGCACAGGCAGCTGAGCAGATCATTACAGCATGTTAGCACATAATTTACCAATCAGTTTAAGACCTGCCTGTACCTGTAGGTAATGTCGATTTGTATGCATTTTGCAGTTTTTAGTGGAGTTCCTATTGCTGTTTTAGTGTCGTTCCTATTCAGGCTGTGTAATAGAAAAGAATAGTAAAAATAAAACTCCAAATATTTGCTGGATTGTTTTCTATAAGGGATCCCTATAAATATACTTTTTATAGGTTGCTACATAATCAAATGCAATCTTCCAAAGACTATTCTAACTTACTGCATGCTTACCGCTGAAATACCTCATGTTTTACCTCACTTTATGCATTTACCTCATGTTCTGAAATGGAGAAAAATCTTTCAGAATTGCTAAAGAAAAGAGGAAAACCCCTCATGAGGTATTTTACCTACAAAACAAATATTTACCTGACATAGCTACCAGAATTGAGGCCAATATGTTTTCATAAGTTAAAGTACTGCAGGAATTTTTAACAGGTTGGGCATCACATACATAAGAAACAAGTAAACATGAAAAGAAACAAAGAAACATGAAAATGAATCCCCTCAGCGTGGTGAAAGTTCTAACTGGCCCTGGTGATAGCTGGCTTAGCCCACTCCCTCTCCCGTTTCTGTAGTTGCACCTTCCTTCCCTACCACCCTCTCTGCCTCTGCTTAATTGATTGCTGCAGACTAGGTGTAACATGTGTGTGCACTTCTTATTGGCTTACAAGCAGCCTGCAGGCTTTATATAAGCAGCAGAGAACTGTTTGTGAAGTGAGTATTTCCCTTTGTGTGTTTGGTAAGTCTCAGAGCAGTTGGGGACAGGCTCCTGGGGGTGGCAGCTCCAGGGCTTGGCTGTGCTCACATATGGTGTTGCATGCTGGTTCTGGGGCCCCGGGCAGTGAGAGTTCCTGGGGCCCCAGGCTGGCTTGTGCACCATTGTTTTTAATTTTATTGTAGATTCCCATGCAGTTTAGTTAGGAGGGGGCAGATGAGAGGGAATATCCTGCACGCTGGTGCCCCCTGCTGGCCATATAGCCATTGTCTATATGCAACTGAAACCCTCTCCAACGACTGGCAGAATTTGCTCAGCCTCTGCTTAATTGATTACTGCAGACTAGGTGTAACGTGTGTGTGCACTTCTTATTGGCTTATAAGCAGCCTGCAGGCTTTATATAAGCAGCAGAGAACTGTTTGGGAAGTGAGTATTTCCCTTTGTGTGTTTGGTAACCCTCAGTGGTGCTCACCGCCAGGTCGTGATCACGCTTACGCGTGGATTCACGACCATTTTGACGCATTCCGCCTCGGACACGAAAATCCGTGAATAGATTTTCAACCACGAAAATCTACTTCGGCTTCGCGTGAATGCGGACAGAAATCCGCATTCACGCTCGTGAAACCCGGGGCTGAAGTCGTGGTTTGCGGAAATGCGTCAAACTATGCGGAAGTGACACATTGCAGGCCAATCAGAGTGCCCCAGCCAGGCCCTAGCAACCAATCACAGGAGGGGAGCTATGCCCTCCCCTCCTGAATATAAAGCGGCGGCCATGATGGAAAAGCTCTGTCCTTGTTAGACTGTGGTGCTAAGAGGATTATCTCCAGGCCATTGTTGTTTGAGCAAGTGCATTTATTGTGTTAAAAACAAAGCGTTTTTTTTGCTAACACTGCTCTTATACTGTACACAGTTAGCTAGTCAGTGAGTGATTGCTGTAGTTAGTTGTAGTCAGTGTAGTGTAGTGGGAGTGTGGGAGTCTAGTGATTATTTAACTGTGTGTAGTGCTGTGCAGGCAGGTTCAGTGCTGCAGTGTAGTGGGAGTGGGGATTATCTGTGTGTAGAGTGCAGGCAGGCAGGTTAGTGCAGCTGCAGTGTTCACTTGTATATTCCAGTGACAGTTATACACTTGTACTATTTGCAGGCAGCCAGTCACACCGCCAGCGCCGCCACTCTCTGCCAGCGCTGTTCATTCATTCTGTCAGTGACCTTGTGCCGTGCCCAGTGCCCACTGCTCGCTCGCTCGCTGGCATATGAGCATCTCATTACACAGTGTGACATCCTTGTGTGCCCACTGCATCCTTCAGTGACCTAGTTGTATATCCAGTGCCCACTGCTGTGCCCACTGCATCCTTCAGTGACCTTGTACTGTGGCCACTGCATCCTTCAGTGACCTAGTTGTATATCCAGTGCCCACTGCTGTGCCCACTGCATCCTTCAGTGACCTTGTACTGTGCCCACTGCATCCTTCAGTGACCTAGTTGTATATCCAGTGCCCACTGCTGTGCCCACTGCATTCTTCAGTGACCTTGTACTGTGGCCACTGCATCCTTCAGTGACCTTGTACTGTGGCCACTGCATCCTTCAGTGACCTTGTACTGTGGCCACTGCATCCTTCAGTGACCTAGTTGTATATCCAGTGCTCACTGCATCCTTCAGTGACCTTGTACTGTGGCCACTGCATCCTTCAGTGACCTAGTTGTATATCCAGTGCCCACTGCTGTGCCCACTGCATCCTTCAGTGACCTTGTACTGTGGCCACTGCATCCTTCAGTGACCTAGTTGTATATCCAGTGCCCACTGCTGTGCCCACTGCATCCTTCAGTGACCTTGTACTGTGGCCACTGCATCCTTCAGTGACCTTGTACTGTGCCCACTGCATCCTTCAGTGACCTTGTACTGTGGCCACTGCATCCTTCAGTGACCTTGTACTGTGCCCACTGCATCCTTCAGTGACCTTGTACTGTGGCCACTGCATCCTTCAGTGACCTAGTTGTATATCCAGTGCCCACTGCATCCTTCAGTGACCTTGTACTGTGGCCACTGCATCCTTCAGTGACCTAGTTGTATATCCAGTGCCCACTGCTGTGCCCACTGCATCCCTCAGTGACCTTGTACTGTGCCCACTGCATCCTTCAGTGACCTTGTACTGTGCCCACTGCATCCTTCAGTGACCTAGTTGTATATCCAGTGCCCACTGCATCCTTCAGTGACCTTGTACTGTGGCCACTGCATCCTTCAGTGACCTAGTTGTATATCCAGTGCCCACTGCTGTGCCCACTGCATCCTTCAGTGACCTTGTACTGTGCCCACTGCATCCTTCAGTGACCTTGTACTGTGCCCACTGCATCCTTCAGTGACCTAGTTGTATATCCAGTGCCCACTGCTGTGCCCACTGCATCCTTCAGTGACCTTGTACTGTGGCCACTGCATCCTTCAGTGACCTAGTTGTATATCCAGTGCCCACTGCTGTGCCCACTGCATCCTTCAGTGACCTTGTACTGTGGCCACTGCATCCTTCAGTGACCTTGTGCTGTGCCCACTGCATCCTTCAGTGACCTTGTACTGTGCCCACTGCATCCAGTGATTCATTACTAGCAACATGTCTGGCAGGGTTTCGCGGGGTGAGAGGAAAGGGAGTTCAATTGCCTCAGCCACTTCTGGGACTGCTCCACGTCCAGGGAGAGGACGCCCAGCTGTACATGGTCGTGATGTAGCAGAAAAGGGGGCAGCAAAGCCTGGGCCGAGTCAGCGGACGCCATTGTCCAAATATTTTAAAGTTTCTGGTCCCCGTGTGGTGGTTGAGCAAATGGAACCTGACGTACTCATGGACATCATGACTTCCTCCCAGACCTCTACTGTGAGCACCACTCCAAGCAGTAGCAGCAGCAGCCAACATCCCACGCTTGTTGTGACATCCACCCCAGCACCCACTGGTCAGCAGCCCTCCCAGGATGACAGCGTTCTGTCCCTCAGTCCGGCATCTGGGAACCTGCTGATGCAAGAAGCACAGGACTTACTGGGGACTGATGTGGCAGAGATTGAGATCGGGCCACAATCACAAGCGTTGTTGAGTTCTGGTGATGAAGAAGAGGGGTCTGTGTCTGGGGATGTAGGGACAGAAGAGGAGGCGGGGGAGTCCGAGGAAGAGCTGGATTATGATGATGCTGCTGATGATGACGTTGTGGACCCTAACTATGTGCAGCCTGCTGAGTCCGTGGAAGAATGGTCAGAGCAGGATGACGAGTCACCTCGGCCTAGGCAAGGATATCGCCATATGTCAGGCAGGGACAGGGGCATCGGCAGCAGTGGGCGTGGAGGAAGTAGACAGGACACTGCTTCAGCCGGCACCACCACCATGCAACCCCCGGCAACTACTACCACACATTGCTCCGCTGCACCCTCTGCTAGTGGGGGCCGCAGTAAATTAAAGTCACCAGTGTGGGATTGCTTTGAGGAATGTACTGATGACAAAAGGTATGCGGTGTGCAGGTTATGCAGCAAAAGATTGAGCCGTGGGAAAAGTCTGAGCAAGATGGGTACCTCATCCCTCCAGGGCCACCTGAGAAGCCGCCACTGCCGCGAGTATGCGGACTTTAAGAGGAAGCAGGCACTGCTGGCAGGGGTTCCTGAGAGCAGAAGGCCCACCAGCGCAGCAGCATCCTCCCTCCCTCAGGGTCGTGAATCCCCCACAGCAGCAGCAGTAGTAGCACGCAAGCGCTCTTCCACCTCGGCTGCTCAGGACACAGACATTGAGGCTGGCAGCCAGTGTTCGTCTCTCTCCTCTGTCTCCCCTGCATCCCAGCGTCGTCAGACCCTGCTGAGCGACACCTTTCAGGGTCTGACCAAGCCTCTGCCTCCAAGCCACAGGCGGATCCGCAAACTAAATGGCTTGCTGGCCCGGGCCATGGCATCACAGCTGCTTCCCTACTCCCTGGTGCAGGAGGGGAGCGCCATGCGGACGCTGCTCCAATTTGGCATCCCCGAGTGGCAAGTCCCCAGTCGCCACTATTTCAGCAGGAGCGCGATCCCAGCACTCCACAAGTTTGCGGTGGAAAACGTGGCCCGTTCCCTGGACTACTCTGTGGGCAAGCGGGTCCACGTGACCATGGACTCGTGGAGTAGCAGATTTGGGACAGGTCGCTACCTGTCCTTTACGGCCCACTGGGTGACACTGATGGAAGGGAGGGAGGACAAGAGCGCATCAGCCCAGCTAGTGGTGCCACCACGCGGGATCAGGGGGGATGCAGAAGGGTCCTGTCACGACACTCCCTCAGCACCCGGAAAGCAAGCCCGCCTCGGCAGCAGCAGCGCCAAGCCTCGGCACTGCCAAGCCCTTTTAAAATTGGTGACCCTGGGGAAGGAGAGGCTTACGGCCACCAACGTCCTGGCCGCCCTCAGGAAGCAGGAGCGGAGGTGGCTGACCCCCAGAGGCCTGGAAGTGGGGTATGTGGCAGCCGATAACGGGGCCAACCTGGTGGCAGCAGTGCAGCAGGGAAACCTCCAGCACATCCCCTGCTTGGCCCACGTGCTCAATCTTGTGGTGCAGCGCTTCTTGCGCACCTACCAGGGGATGAGCGAGCTGCTGCAGGATGCCCGGGCGGTGGTACGCTTTTTCCGCCTGTCAGCCACTGCCTCTGCACTCTTGTCCACCTTACAGCAGCAGTATGGAAGGCCACAACACCGGATGATCATCGACATGCCAGTTCGCTGGAATTCGACTCTGGCCATGTTGGAGCGGCTGTGTCAGCACAGGCTGGCTCTTAGGGCCTACATGCTAGACCCAAGTGTCCCCAGCAACCAGCAAGTCCCCATGATTACTGCCACTCAGTGGACACTGATGCAGCAAGTATGCCTGGTGCTGAGTCCCTTCCTGGAGGCAACCAAGATGGTCAGTGAGGAGCGGGCCTCTGTGTGCCAGTGGGTGCCCTTGGTTTGTCTACTGGAGCAGGCAATGGACAATTTAATTGAGCGTGGGGATGAAGCCCTGAGGCAGTTGGAAGAACAGGAGCAGATGGCAGCACAGTCCAGCTCAGAGGAGGGCTCACAGCAGGTAGTGGAAGAGTTGGAGGTCCCTAACCTGAATGAGGAGGAGGAGCAGAGTGCAGCAGGCGTTGTACGTGGATGGCGGTTTGAGGAGGACAACGACATGGCACAGGAAGAGGACAGGCATGCGTTATGGGACAATGGCGAGGACGAGGAAGATCTTGCTGGCAGGGCCCACTTGTTTCCCATGGCTGTGCACATGTTGCGCTGCCTTCGCAGGGACCCCCGGGTGATCCAGATGCGTTCAAGGGAGGACATCTGGATTACCTTGATGCTTGATCCCCGTCTGAAGGGGAAGCTGGGAGACTTAATGACGCCATCCACCACCGAGCAACGCACAAGGGAGTTGAAGGAGGCCCTTGTGCGCAGACTACTGGAAGCATTCCCCCAGCCTTCCTCCCCCACTGTAACTGCTCTGCCAAGCCAGCAAGAGGTGCCTGCCATTGCCACTAGCAGCACAACAACAACCACCAGCAGCAGCAGCAGCAGCAACTGGCGCCCTGGAGACCTGAAGAGCCTAAGCAAGAGTCTGTATGCAGTGCAGCAGCCCAGAACAGAGGTGCCCGCCACAGCATCCACCACCAACCAGCACAAGCAACGACTGACCACCATGGTGTCTGACTATATGGGGTCATCCAGCGGGCTCAATGACACCGACAGCCCCGTGGACCCCTTGGAGTACTGGGTCAAGAGACTGGACATCTGGAGCGAGCTTTCCCAGTACGCCCTGGAACTCCTATCCTGCCCTCCTTCCAGTGTCCTCTCAGAGAGATGCTTTAGTGCGGCCGGTGGCGTGGTCACAGAGAAGCGCTCTCGGCTCTCCCACGCCTCTGTGGACAAACTCACCTTCCTGAAAATCAACCAGGCTTGGGTGGAAGGTGAGTTCCTGGCCCCTATTGTCGGACACAGGGGGACATGAAGTGGCTGCTGCATGTGCTGTTGTTAACTCTGCCTGCCTTTATAAAGACATTTACTACCTGCCTAGTGCCTACCTTGGTTAATTTTTTGGTGTTATGGTACTACTACCAGTAAGTTGCCATGGTCCTCCTTCTGAGCTGCTGAACTGACCGCCCGCTTTGTCCTCCTGACTCAGTCGCTACTACACTCTGCGTTCACACTGCCCGGGTCGCCGGGTGCATTTAATTTTTTGGCCAGCACTATGACGCTGTGCTACTTCTACTGTGCTGCTGCTGCTGAACTGACCGCCCGCTTTGTCCTCCTGACTCAGTCGCTACTACACTCTGCGTTCACACTGCCCGGGTCGCCGGGTGCATTTAATTTTTTGGCCAGCACTATGACGCTGTGCTACTACTACTGTGCTGCTGCTGCTGAACTGACCGCCCGCTTTGTCCTCCTGACTCAGTCGCTACTACACTCTGCGTTCACACTGCCCGGGTCGCCGGGTGCATTTAATTTTTTGGCCAGCACTATGACGCTGTGCTACTACTACTGTGCTGCTGCTGCTGAAATGACCGCCCGCTTTGTCCTCCTGACTCAGTCGCTACTACACTCTGCGTTCACACTGCCCGGGTCGCCGGGTGCATTTAATTTTTTGGCCAGCACTATGACGCTGTGCTACTACTACTGTGCTGCTGCTGCTGAACTGACCGCCCGCTTTGTCCTCCTGACTCAGTCGCTACTACACTCTGCGTTCACACTGCCCGGGTCGCCGGGTGCATTTAATTTTTTGGCCAGCACTATGACGCTGTGCTGCTACTACTACCACCAGTATGTTGCCGTGGTCCTTCTGTGCTGCTGAACTGACCGCCCGCATAGTTCTTCTCCTGACTCAGTCGCTACCACCACTGCACTCTGCGTTCACACTGCCCGTGTCCACTGACAACTCTGCTGCGATGTCATTGCTAATTGCTGCAAAAAAAAAAATTACAAAAACCTCTCTGGAGCCTTTTTGCCGTCAGCCACTCATCCTCCTCCAGCGGTACCTTCGCCGCCAAGTGCCATTGGAACTCGCCTTCACCTCTTTGACTGCTTAACGCGTATATCCCTTTTTAAAACCACTTATTACCAATTAATAGCCCCATTTAAAGTGTTGATTTCACTTTAAAATCCATTTTCTCGAGAAAAATTTTTTTGGGGGAATTTTTTATGTTGAAGTTATGTTGCCCCTTATCACCTCGATAATCCATGCTATTTGGGGGACTGTAGCATGTATGGGGGCTTTGTTATTAACGTTAAAAGAAAATCCGCCTCCGGGCGTGAATCCACGCGTGATTACGCCATTCACGGGACAAAAATCCGCGTGGTTGCGTGGACGCGGACGAAAATCCGCATGCGGCGGGGCCGAATGCGGATTTTTTTTTGCAACCACGCGGATTTCCGAATTCGTGGATAAGGCACATCCGAGCATCTCTGGTAACCCTCTCTGCTCCTGCCACACTAGAAGCATGCCACAGCTAAACTTTGGTGGTTCACCCTGCTGCCGGTAAACTCCTGGCATTAATACAATCCCCCTCTCTTCCTACCACCTCTCTACTTATTCACTCTACACACAGCACACACACACACACACACACACACACACACACACACACACACACACACACACACACACACACACACACACACACACACACACTGTACACACACACACACACACACACACAAACACACACTGTACACATACATACACACACACACACACACACACACACACACACACGCACGCACGCACGCACGCACGCACGCACACACACACACACACACACACACACACACACACACACATACACACATGCACACTGTACACACACACACACACACATTGTATATATGTGATGTTCTAAAGATCCTAAAGATTGCTAGCCTCCAGTCAAGTGATGCATTATTTTGCTATTCTGAGGTCCCGGCGCAGGGGGGGGGGGGGGCATGGGGTTGGGCGTGTCAGTTCACAAGATGGATCGCTTGTCGATGCACATAGGGGGTTGGGAGCTTACCACACACTGGTTTCTTAGCAGAGATGGTCTTTATCTGCCACCTTAAACGTCTAGTGTTTAATTCGAATGAAGGAACGTGTACCATCCATAAGACAAACCCAGCACCAAACCTGCACTGAAGCTATTTCAATATGCTTCATTCAGATTTCATTCTGACAACACGGGCTACATGCTTGTTCCAGTTATGTGACACAAACACGAAGAACAACATGAGTGTATGGTAAAGTCAGCCACCATATTTCTAACACTCAAAATTTCACACCTATATAATTAGTAATAAGGAGATCTCTTAGAACATGAATTTGCTGTCAGCATCACAGGCACACAGCAGCCTAGCCATGCTGCAGACCTTGCACCAGCGCAAATAACAGTTGTTTTTCAGAGGTATATACAATAGGTCTCATTTCACATAATAATATAAAATACTATACTTCCGCTGTAGGAATCAGCATTGCTGTAATTTTTCTAATGCTACCTTGTTATTAGGAAGCACTACAAATGATCACAGCATAATACCTGTGTTTCAACACACAGTTAAGGGTTATGGAGTATATGTAGGACATTGTGAAATACATTTTTTTCCTCCGGGCCATGGCCTATCCACTCTTTTGACAGATAATGCCATATAAATGCCAGATAAATTGAATGGAGCTCACAAAGGATGCCCAGCAGCATAGTTGGAACAAATGGATTCAATCAGAACTCCTACTTTTAATGGAGTGCCCACAGCTTGACCTTTATGTTTGTTTACTTTTATTTTATCTTCATTCGGTCTGATTACACACTTACAAATGGCACACGGAAAAAGTCATTAAATAAAGCTAAAATGTAGCAGCAGCCTGCTGATTGTGGAGACTGAAAAGTATGGATAACGTTACAAAAATTTGAAAATGTTAAGCCATTAAAACAGAGCTTGTTTGGAATGAATAATATTCAGGCATTTGGCAGCACAAATAAAACTATGATAAATAGAATAACGATTAAAATGGAACTCTGGTTTTGTAAACACAAAACAAAAGGAAATATTTATTGTTAAAAATATATTGAATATACGTTGAATACACGTTGACATGCCATGCAAACGTTTTTGTATTGTTACTGTTATTTTAATGTTGTTAAAAATTACCCCTTACAATGCAGCCATCAGTGATTATTTTAGGCATTCTAAATAATTCTTTGTCATCATAGCAGGCAGTCTACTGTTCATCTGAAGTGGAAGAAGGCAACCCGAAAAATGATAAAAATATTTAAATCAGTCTAAGGTAAGAATCACCTACCTTACCAATAAAACTAAAAACAGAGAATTTATTGGGATGAAACACACTTGATAAAGTATTTTGCAAAGCATTTCTGTGAAATTTAAGAACCCATTTAAGGGACCACTATCGGGAAAATCGTAAAATGTAAAATGCATGTAAACACATACAAATAAGAAGTACATTTCTTCCAGACTAAAATGAGCCATAAATTAATTTACTCCTATTCTGCTGTCACTTACAATAGGTAGTAGAAATCTGACAGAACCGACAGGTTTTGGACTAGTATATCTCCTCATGGGGGAATCTCAGGCCTTTGTTTATTTCCCAAAGCACTTAGTGAATGGCAGTTGCTCTGTGCAAATGTCAAAAAATTGTGCAGTAAGCAGGGAGGGAGGCCAGCATCATTGTATAAATCCTTTCTCAGGGAATGTGTAACGATCTGCTAGTGTGTGTGGGCACTAGCAGACAGACAAATAATAGACTTTCCCTGAAAGGGTAAAGTCTTACAGGTAATGACAGTGGAAGGCAGTACAAACACTGAAAACAGATATATAGAATGGTCAGGCAAATCAAGTCGGCAACAGATCAGATTGGTCAGGTACAAAATCGGCAGGCAAAATCAAAGTGAGTAATCAGGCAGAGATCGGCAACTGGTCAGATAGGCAGAGGTACAGAATCGGCAGGCTTAATCAAAGTGAGTAATCAGGCAGAGGTCGGCAACTGATCAGATTGGCAAGGTACAAAAGCGGCAGGCAAAGAGTAGTCAGAGAAACAGGCAGAAGTCAAACACAGGTATAAACAATATATAATAGGTGAGCTAGTATAAAATCCCTGGGGTCCTGCCAGTTCAAGCCACACACGGAACTGACTAAGGTCTGAAGCCTTCACTGTGAAGTGTTAGCTATAGCAGACAGTGAGCAAGTGTCAGAACAGAGCTTAAATAGCCTGGGTAAGCAGGAGAACACCCCCCCCCCCAGCCTCTTGGCCAATCAGGAACCGGATCTGGAGTCCTGCGTGTCAGATGACAGCTGATCAGCTAACACGCTTCCTTAGGGCATAAGAGGCATTGCAAAAATCAAGCACCTCATACCCCCAGAAGATCTGCCAACCTTAGTCCACGCCTTCATCACATCCCGACTGGACTACTGCAATGCTCTCTACACTGGCCTTCCAAAAAAGGCCTTGTACCGCCTACAGCTGATACAGAATACTGCTGCCAGACTGCTAACCAACCAACCCCGTCACTGCCACATAACGCCAGTCCTGCATTCCCTTCACTGGCTACCTATAGAATGGAGGGTCCTATTCAAGATCGGCCTACTGACATTTAAATCCCTGAATAATCTAGGCCCTGGATACATGAAAGATATGTTACAGCTGCGTAGCAATCCCCGCATTCTCAGATCCACAGGTTCTAATAATCTAGTCATACCCAGAGTCCACTTAGAAACTTTTGGTCCCAGAGCCTTCTGTCATGCTGCCCCTACGTTTTGGAACTCCTTACCTCAACAGATCAGGACAGCCCCATCCCTGGACGTGTTTAAATCCAGACTGAAAACCCACCTGTTCAGTCTGGCATTTGCAGAAATATAACTTTTTGTTGTGTGAATACTTCATCCTACTAATTACTGAATCTGAGAGAGCCTAAGCGCTTTGAGTCCTATGGGAGAAAAGCGCTATAGAAATGTTATTGTATTGTATTGTAAGAGGAGCGACATTGCCAGCGTATGCGTCCATCGTCATTTACAGTCTGAGAATCATGTGGCCGGATCCCCACAGGAACGTTGTTGACACTATCCCTGCTACTGCGGGCAGCCGCACCGGAAGACCCAGATGCGCTGCCAGTGGCAACCACAACTGAGGTGGTAAGCACAGGATTTCTGACAGAATGTCTTTGTAAAGAATTCCCCATAAAGAGATGGGCTATTCCAAAACCTGTCGGTTCTGTCCGATTTCTACTACCTACTGGAAGCGACAGCGAACTGGGAGAAAAGTAACTTATGGCTCATTTTAGTCTGGAAAAAAACATACTTCTTATTTGCATGAGTTTACAAGTAATTAAATTGTTTTTCGTGATAGTGGTCCTTTAATCCCTCAAGTCAAAAAGTTTGCCACTACTCTAGCATGTATATGTGGCTAAAGCAGTACCAACTAGTGGCTGTTAGGAAGTGATGCCATGACTAATGTGAGACTTAGGGAGGGACTACACTGCTGATACCTGCTGGAAGTCTATGGGAATCTCGCCCACTTTGAGATGTTATGCGGTGGGGACTCAGTTTTTTTAAATGCATTAGAATCAAGGTAGACAAATTGTGGACTTCCATATCAACATGTGTATCACCACTAAAAACCATTATGTGCAATTTCTTATTGTGCAAAATCTTAAAGCGATTTTCAGCAAGTGTGGTCCCAGGTTAAGCCTTCAGCCCCTATGAGCACAGACAGTTTCGAGAGGGCAATAAGGTGAACAACATGAGGGCTGTGGGGGTTCATTTAGGCTAGTGCCAGGGTTGTAACTAGAAATCACTGGGCCCCCCTGCAAAACTTTGGATGGGGCCCCCTCCCACCAGGACAGAGCACTTGGGGAGGGGTAGAGAGGTTGGGGGTTGGACATTGCACAGAAGAGCCTGCTGCACACTGAACAGGGACTGTCTACAAATCTTTGTCTGCAAAACTTTGTATGACTTCTTATCAGTGGCTGAGGAAATGCAGTCATTAGAACAATTGTGCAGAGAGCAGAAAGTTTTTTTCTCTCCTTGCACTTGTCAGTCTCTCAGGACGGGGCCCCCTGTGGTTTCTGCGCCCCCCTGTGGCTGCATCCCTTGCAGGGTCTATTGTTACACCTCTGGCTAGTGCATATTTCAATGTACTTATCATTTTAGGTACTTATTTCACATTCATGCATAAAAAGAACTTTCTCTTAGAATATTCATCAACTTGCTTCTTTTCCTGGAAATATGATGAAGTGTAGAATTTATACTGCAAGGTGAAAGCTAAAATAAAAGCAGGACAGGTTAGCAATAATCAGCTCAGAAAAGACATGGCTAGATTAGATTTACTAAATATTTTGTGCAAACGCATGCAGAATTGATGTACTTTGCCGGAGATGTCTGGGAGATTAGCTAGTGGCCTTAAATCATTCTAAGGACCGGGTAAATTAAGCAAGGCATGGACCAGATTTACTAATGCAGAACAAATCAATAATAGATGCTGCTGCTTTTGATTCTAAAAAAGTGTGCTGGATTGGTGTGCTAATCATCCGACCAGATATATTTTACATAAAACGCTGATAAAATGAAGAGTGGAAAAATAAAGAAGAACTCTAGTTTTAATATAAAAAAAATGTTCTAAAATGTTGAGCTGTTAAATAAATAAATTGCTTCATTTCTCTACAGTGAGTTGATACCTGAAGGGATGAGGAAAACTAGTCATCTTTCCTTAGCAAAAATACTGGAATTCCTCTGACATACTGCTTCTGCAATGAAACATGTTGAAATCCTTAAGGGAGTAACATTTTCCCCAAATAGCAGCACAAAAGAAGATCTTGAAGCACAGCTGAAGTAGATGGATATGGAGGCTGAAATATTTATGCACATGGCCTGACTGTGCATTTGCAGTACGCCCGACTAGCCGAAGATAGCGGAGCATCATCTACCATATACCTGGCTATACTGTGGGAACCTATACCTAGCTATACTGGGGGCACCTATACCTGGCTATACTGGGGGCACCCATGCCTGGCTATTCTAGGGGCACCCATTCATGGCTATACTGGGGGCATGCATGCCTAGCTATACTGTAGGCACCCATACCTGGCAATACTGGGGAAACTGGGGGAACCCATGCCTGGCTACACTGTGGGCACCTTTACCTGGCTATACTGAGGGCATCTATACCTGGCAATATTGGGGGCACCTATACCTGGCTATATAGAGGGCATCTATACCTGGCAATATTGGGGGCACCTATACCTGGCTATACTGTGGGCCCTCAGTATAGCCAGGTATAGGTATACCTGGTTATATTGAGATACTGAGGGCACCTATACCTAGTATATACCTATACTGGGGGCACCTATACCTGGCTATACTTGGGTCAACTATACCTGGCTATACTGAGGGCACCTACAGTAAAGTATACCTGGCTATACTGGGGCACCTATCTATACTGAGGGAACCTATACCTAGCTATACTGAGGGAAATTATACCTGGCTATACTGGGCACTGGCACCTATACCTGGATATACTAGGTGCTCCTATATCTGGCTATCTATACTGGGGACACCTATATCTGTGGTGGGGGTAGGGTGGCTCCATCCAAAATTTTGCAGGGAGGCCCAGTGATTTCTAGTTACACCCCTGCATAAATGAACCCTATGGCTGTATCAGTTTTTCAGCACTTTTATTTCACTCCTTATTCACCCTTTTGGATGTACTGTATGTACTGAAGTCTGACTGCAGTTTGCACTATGTACAGTGGCAATATGGTTAATAGTCCTTGTGACGTGTGAATACACACATCAAAAGTACTACAGTGTGGTTCATAAGTGTTTTGGTAACCTAGGAGGTGTCCTAGCAACAAATCCACGCAAGTTGACATTCAGGCAGTCACAGGAAGGCAGCGTTGTTATACTACTACAAATGTAGTATAAAAATGCACTTATCTCCTGAAACAGAACAGCCAGTAATGTCAAGACATGTTTGTTCACTGACACAATAATAATGGCCCTGATTTAATTAACTTTTTCTCCTAAAATTTCTCCTACGAGATCATTTTTATCTTCTTTTTAAAATAGCTTTTCAGTACTCTGCAACTGAAAAATGACCAAAAAGTCAAATCAAAATTATTTTGTATTTTCTTGCTTGGTGGTGGCTTAAAAGGCATTTCTTGATAATGCTTGTAAATATCACCCAGGAAAATGCTAAGCAGAAAAGGTAAATTAAATAAGAGCCAATATTGGGCCTGATCCAATTCAATGTTTCCTCCTAAGTTTTCTCTTAGTTTCACGTTATAAATAAAATGCCTTTTAACCCCCCTGGCGGTATGAAAAATTCCGCCAGGGGGCAGCGCAGCAGTTTTTTTTTTTTTTTTTTTTAAATCATGTAGCGAGCCCAGGGCTCGCTACATGATAGCCGCTGTTCAGCGGCATCCCCCCGCCCGCTTCGATCGCCTTCGGCGATCTCCGATCAGGAAATCCCGTTCAAAGAACGGGATTTCCTGGAGGGCTTCCCCCATCGCCATGGCGATGGGGCGGGATGACGTCACCGACGTCAGCGACGGCGGGACGTCATTGGGAGTCCCGAACCACCCCTTGGTGCTGCCTGGCACTGATTGGCAAGGCAGCGCACGGGGTCTGGGGGGGGGCACACGCCGCATCAGATAGCGGCGATCGGGCGGGGGCCGGCGGCGATCAGAGTGCTGGCGCAGCTAGCAAAGTGCTAGCTGCGTCCAGCAAAAAAAATTTATGAAAATCGGCCCAGCAGGGCCTGAGCGGGGTTACCGCTAAGGAGGTTAAGCCACAAGCAAGTAAGAAAATATTCAGAACAATTTGTACAGTAATTTTTCACCTACATGTTGCTACTTGTTCAATTGCAGAGTGCTAAAAAAAATTTTTAAACAGAAGATGAAAAATAGTCTCCTAGAAGGAAACTTAAGAGAAAAATTAATTGCCCACAATTTGCCTCTAGTATAGTTACCCCAGTATAGCTAATATAGTGCCCAGTAAAGCTAGTATAGTGCCCAGTATGGGTAGGTAGTGCCCCAGTATAGCTAGTATAGTGGCCAGTATAGCTATTATAGTGCCCAGTATGGGTAGGTAGTGCCCCAGTATAGCTAGTATAGTGCTCAGTATAGCTAGTATAGTGCCCAGTATAGCTAGTATAGTGCCCCAGCATAGCTAGTATAGTGCCCAGTATGGCTAGTATAGTGCCCCGTATGGCTAGTATAGTGCCCAGTATAGGTAGTATAGTGCCCCAGTATGGGTAGTATAGTGCCCAATATAGCTAGTAAGGTGCCCAGTATAGCTAGTATAGTGCCCAGTATAGCTAGTATAGTGCCCAGTATAGCTAGTATAGTGCCCCAGTATAGCTAGTATAGTGCCCAGTATAGCTAGTATAGTGCCCAGTATAGCTAGTATAGAGGCCAGTATAGCTAGTATAGTGCCCCAGTATGGGTAGTATAGTGCCCAGTATAGCTAGTATAGTGCCCAATATAGCTAGTATAGTGCCTAGTATAGTGCCCAGTATAGCTAGAATAGTGCCCAGTATAGGTAGTATAGTGCCTAGTATAGTGCCCAGTATAGCTAGTATAGTGCCCAGTATAGCTAGTATAATGCCCCAGTATAGCTAGTATAGTGCCCAGTATAGCTAGTATAGTGCCCAGTATAGCTAGTATAGTGCCCCAATATGGCTAGTATAGTGCCCAGTATAGCTAGTATAGAGGCCAGTATAGCTAGTATAGTGCCCCAGTATGGGTAGTATAGTGCCCAGTATAGCTAGTATAGTGCCCAATATAGCTAGTATAGTGCCTAGTAGAGTGCCCAGTATAGCTAAAATAGTGCCCAGTATAGGTAGTATAGTGCCTAGTATAGTGCCCAGTATAGCTAGTATAGTGCCCAGTATAGCTAGTATAATGCCCCAGTATAGCTAGTATAGTGCCCAGTATAGCTAGTATAGTGCCCAGTATAGCTAGTATAGTGCCCAGTATAGCTAGTATAGTGCCCCAGTATGGCTAGTATAGTGCCCACTATAGCTAGTATAGAGGCCAGTATAGCTAGTATAGTGCCCCAGTATGGGTAGTATAGTGCCCAGTATAGCTAGTATAGTGCCCGATATAGCTAGTATAGTGCCCAGTATAGCTAGAATACTGCCCAGTATAGGTAGTATAGTGCCTAGTATAGTGCCCAGTATAGCTAGTATAGTGCCCAGTATAGGTAGTATAGTGCCCAGTATAGTGCCCCAGTATAGCTAGCATAGGGCCCAGTACAGCTAGTATAGTGCCCCAGTATAGTGCCCAGTATAGGTAGTATAGTGCCCAGTATGGCTAGTATAGTGCCCAGTATAGTCGTCCCACCCCCCACGCCCGCCGTTGCTGTTACCTCAGCCGGTGGCCACTTTCTCTCTTATATTCCCCTCTCTCCTGCCGGCGTGTGATTCACAGCAGCACGCCCCGCAGCTGCTGTGATGATGAGGCAGGAAGCAGGAGAGAGAGCGGCTTCCTGTAGTGGCGATGTGTATCGCCGTTACTAGGGGAACCGCTATCTCCTGCTTCCTCCCTCATCATCACAGCAGCTTCGGGGCGCGCTGCTGTGAATCACATGCTGGCAGGAGAGAGGGGAATATAAGAGTGAAAGCGGCCGCCGGCTAAGGTAACAGCAGCGGCGGCCACGGGTGGGACCCACGGGGGGGGGGGGGGGGGCAGAATACAACACCGCGGCCCAACTGCAAATGTCCCACAGACCAGCAGTGGCCCGCGGACCACAGGTTGGGGACCCCTGACCTAATTGATAAAAATAACCCATCAGCACATTTACAAGCAAAATAATCACTCAAAGTAAGTAAGTACTTTTCTTACCTAAATTATATTGTATTTTTGCCCTTTAGGATCTTAAATAAAGTAACATAGATAAGGTGAAAACAGAGGAAAACAGGTGAAAAAGCTTTGTTAATCATACCCAAAAGCATCTATGCCAAATATGCATTACAAATACTATAAGCTTATATTCACATTTTGGCATAAATAAAAATCAAATAATATTGCACAAAAATCCACACAAGAATAACATTAATAACAATAATACATCTTACAGTGTGTAAAAAATAAAATAGCAAAGATACTAATTAAGAAAAGTACTGAAGAGAGACGATCTTAGAATTCATTGTAGCAGTCTAAAGTAAGAACATATTTTCAAGGGCTGTAAGTATTATGGTGTAAATATTATTATCGTAAAATGTGTTCATAATCATAAAATGATTCACATTTTAGTAGACATACTATATGAACTAGTGCCCACTGCCCAGAGACCATGAAAGACGTATAATAACCTTAATGAACAAGTGATAAAAATAGCCTGACTTTTGGTATGGTATTACTCTGACTATTGCTTCTAAGCCAGCTTTTACACAAAACAGTTCAACCAACAAATTATTCAGCATCATTGCTATTATATTTTTTTCATATTGAAGATTAAGGGTGTTTTGTTGTTGTTTTCATTCTTAATTTTATCCCTATGCAGATTTGTATGTGATGTTCTAAGACTCTGTCTTACTCAGGTCAGTGTGTGAATATAGGCTTAAATTGTGCGATATATATTTCTTATAGAGGCACTGTTAACTGAAGATGTGGATATGATCCACAAAACCCATAGTTTTTTTGTTTGTTTTTGTGCCATTAATAATATCTTCTAATTAATAGCTGTCTGGTTTCAGGAGGTAAGTGCACCTTTTTATGCTCATTGTAGTATCTTCAAGGATACCCAAAGTGACATGTGACATGATGAGATAGACATGTGTATGTACAGACAATTCCCAGCACACAAATAACTATGCTGTGTCCTTTTTTTCTTTCTCTGTCTGAAAGAGTTAAATATCAGGTATGTAAGTGGCTGACTCAGTCCTGACTCAGACAGGAAGTGACTACAGTGTGACCCTCGCTGATAAAAAATTCCAAGTATAACACTTTCCTAGCAGAAAATGGCTTCTGAGAGCAAGAAAGAGATAAAAAAGGGAATTTCTTATCAGTGAGGGTCACACTGTAGTCACTTCCTGTCTGAGTCAGGACTGAGTCAGCCACTTACATACATGATATTTTTTTTTGTTTTACTGATATTTATTAAGAGATTTTCTTAACAGATAAAAAGGAGAAAAATATACAGTGTTGGGTAGACATAATAACAATGTAAAGGGTTAACAGCGCCTAACAGGGTGAGATCACTAACTGTAAACATGTCCATGGTCAGTTCATCTCGAAGTCATTGATCCAGCATGGATAAAGTTCTGACGGCATGAAGTTGTGGTGAACCTGTGACTGTCCACTGGTAATACAATTATGTATTCTTGACCATCCTACAAGGTGATTAAGAAAAGCAGAACAATTCTAGGGAACATGTAAACTAATATATGTGTATATAATGCAATGGCACTGTTAGCCTGAAGAACACTGAAACTGGGGCATAACAAAGTAAGGGGTCACACCAAAGATCAATGAGTAATGGAGAGAAGGCCTATGCGTGAGTAGTGTTGGGCGAACAGTGTTCGCCACTGTTCGGGTTCTGCAGAACATCACCCTGTTCGGGTGATGTTCGAGTTCGGCCGAACACCTGACGGTGCTCGGCCAAACCGTTCGGCCATATGGCCGAACTAAGAGCGCATGGCCGAACGTTCCCCGAACGTTCGGCTAGCGCTGTGATTGGCCGAACGGGTCACGTGGTTCGGACCCGAACGCGCTCTGATTGGCCGAACTGTCACGTGGTTCGGGTAAATAAATACCCGAACCACGTCATATCTCCGCCATTTGTCTGTGGGTTTAGCTTTGGGTAGGCAGGCAGGGTAGTTCGCGCTCCAGCCACGCTAGCCAGGGTCCCCCCCAGTCATTGTGTGTCACTGCTGGGAACAGTAGTACACCGCTCGTTCAGCCACACTATATAGCATTCTGTGTACTGTTCTGTGTCTGCTGGGAACAGTGGTACACCGCTCGTTCAGCCACACTATATAGCATTCTGTGTACTGTTCTGTGTCTGCTGGGAACAGTAGTACACCGCTCGTTCAGCCACACTATAAAGCATTCTGTGTACTGTTCTGTGTCTGCTGGGAACAGTAGTACACCGCTCGTTCAGCCACACTATATAGCATTCTGTGTACTGTTCTGTGTCTGCTGGGAACAGTAGTACACCGCTCGTTCAGCCACACTATATAGCATTCTGTGTACTGTTCTGTGTCTGCTGGGAATAGTGGTACACCGCTCGTTCAGCCACACTATATAGCATTCTGTGTACTGTTCTGTGTCTGCTGGGAACAGTGGTACACCGCTCGTTCAGCCACACTATATAGCATTCTGTGTACTGTTCTGTGTCTGCTGGGAACAGTAGTACACCGCTCGTTCAGCCACACTATATAGCATTCTGTGTACTGTTCTGTGTCTGCTGGGAATAGTGGTACACCGCTCGTTCAGCCACACTATATAGCATTCTGTGTACTGTTCTGTGTCTGCTGGGAACAGTAGTACACCGCTCGTTCAGCCACACTATATAGCATTCTGTGTACTGTTCTGTGTCTGCTGGGAATAGTGGTACACCGCTCGTTCAGCCACACTATATAGCATTCTGTGTACTGTTCTGTGTCTGCTGGGAACAGTGGTACACCGCTCGTTCAGCCACACTATATAGCATTCTGTGTACTGTTCTGTGTCTGCTGGGAACAGTAGTACACCGCTCGTTCAGCCACACTATATAGCATTCTGTGTACTGTTCTGTGTCTGCTGGGAACAGTAGTACACCGCTCGTTCAGCCACACTATAAAGCATTCTGTGTACTGTTCTGTGTCTGCTGGGAACAGTAGTACACCGCTCGTTCAGCCACACTATATAGCATTCTGTGTACTGTTCTGTGTCTGCTGGGAACAGTAGTACACCGCTCGTTCAGCCACACTATATAGCATTCTGTGTACTGTTCTGTGTCTGCTGGGAATAGTGGTACACCGCTCGTTCAGCCACACTATATAGCATTCTGTGTACTGTTCTGTGTCTGCTGGGAATAGTGGTACACCGCTCGTTCGCCACTGTATAGCATTGTGCTCTGTGTCGCTTCTGGGAATAGTGGTACACCGCTCACCCGTCACTGTATAGCATTGTGCTCTGTGTCACTGCTGGGAATAGTGGTACACCGCTCACCCGTCACTGTATAGCATTGTGCTCTGTGTCGCTGCTGGGAATAGTGGTACACCGCTCACCCGTCACTGTATAGCATTGTGCTCTGTGTCGCTGCTGGGAATAGTGGTACTGTATAGCATTTCTGTACTGCCACTGTACTGCTGCCAGTCAGCGTGTACTGTAAGGATAAGTGAAATGAGGAAGAAATCCGGTGAAAGAGGGAGGGGCAAGGGAAGAGGTGTTTCCCCTGACGGTTCACGTACAGGCCACAGGGGAGCACCCAAGAAAACCCACTCAATACCGCCCATGTTGTCCAGGACAACAACCCTCACAAATCCAAAAGAACAGGACCAGATAATTACTTGGATGACCTCTCAAGCGTCCAGCAGTGGGTTAAGCAGCACCAGCACATCACGCACGAGGTCCGAGTCCTCAGCCAGTTACAAGGAGCCAGTGGGCACAAAGCTGACACAACCGGCAGCGACACCACGCACACAACTGCCAGATAACCAGTCCGATGAATTACCTCAGGACACAATGGGGTATTCGCAGGAGCTATTCCCAGCCCAACAAACTTCCACCTTTCAAAGGTCAATGGAGGAACAGCCAGAAATGTTGTGCCTGGATTCACAACCGTTAACTGTGGGAAATGCACCGCGCACTGAAATACAAGGCGAGTCCGAAGAGGACTCGGAAACCCAAATCCCAGAGCAATTTGGGCAGGAGGGGTTGCAATTGCAGGAGGTCGGCCGACAAGATCTGGAAGACGACGTTGGAGTGTGCTGCGCAGAGGTTGTTGTGGGGAGCTCTACTCCACGGCGGTGGCCCACAATGACATATGACGAGTTTGAGGAGATGGAAGAGGAGGGTATGGACAATGTGGACAGAGACCCAGATTTTGTTTGTGAACGAGAACATCGCCGTCGTAGCAGCAGCACAGATGAGTCTGTTGAAGAACCCACTGCTGCACGAGTTCGCCTTGTGCCACAAGGTAGGCGGCGCGCAATTTCAGGCACCACAAGCGTGGAAGTTCAAGTGAGAGGCAAAAGAGGAGCAAACAGAAATCGCCAGCAAGGAGGCAGGTGCTCCAAAGTCTGGGCTTTCTTTGAAGACTGCACTGAGGATGTTACCATGGCGATTTGCAAGGTGTGCAAGACCCGCCTGAGCAGGGGGAAAAATATTAACAACCTCTCCACCACCAGCATGAGCCGTCACATGCTATCCAAACATCCCACTCTTTGGGCAAACGCGTCAGGACAGGGTACCAGAAACAACACTGCCTCCCTTGGGTTCACCAGACCCGCCTCAGCAGCAGCAGTAGCCCAGCCATTGCGTGGTTCACAACATTCACAAACATCAGACGACGCTGACACTGTCACTTTCCGGAGTAGTGCTCTTGAGGTCTCCCAGTGTTCATCAAACACAACAACCAACAGCCCTTCCGTGTGCAGCGCTACGGTTCAGTTGTCTGTGTCGGAGATGTTTGAGCGCAAGAGGAAATTGCCAGCAAATGACCCCCGGGCCGTGGCAGTAACAGCCAGCATAGCCAAGCTTCTGGCCTGCGAAATGCTGCCATATCGATTGGTGGAGACAAACAGCTTCAAGGGCATGATGTCAGTGGCCATCCCACGTTACGTGGTTCCCAGCCGCTACCACTTTGCACGCTCTGCAGTGCCTGAGTTGCATGAGCACGTGGTCAGCAAAATAACCCGAAGCTTGAAGAATGCCGTTGCCTGCAAGGTTCACCTCACCACTGACACCTGGACGAGTGCGTTCGGCCAGGGTCGATACATCTCCCTTACCGCGCACTGGGTGAACCTTGTGGAGCCTGGCAGCGATTCCTCACCTGCTACGGCACGGGTGTTGCCCACGCCACAAACAGCTGCACCGCCGTCCCTCCCACTGGATAACAGCAGCACCTACCTCTCTGACTCCTTCTCCTCCAACGCATCTCAAAGCTGTACCTCATCCGGAAACGCTAACCCAGCAGCAGTAGGATCGTGGAAGCAGTGCAGCACAGCTGTTGGCATGCGTCAGCAAGCGTTGCTGAAGCTCATCTGCCTTGGGGATAAGCAGCACACAGGGGAGGAAATTTGGAGGGGAATAAAGGAACAGACGGATTTGTGGCTGGCACCGCTGGACCTGAAACCGGGCATGGTTGTGTGTGATAATGGGAGTAATCTCATTCGCGCTTTAAGGTTGGCTAAGCTGACACACATCCCTTGCCTGGCGCACGTGATGAACCTAGTAGTTCAGCGGTTCCTGAGGACATACCCAGGCGTGCCCGATCTGCTGTTGAAGGTGCGTCGAGTGTCCAAACATTGTAGAAATTCCAGTACTGCTTCGGGGGCACTCGCCAAGATGCAGGAGCGCTTCAATCTCCCCCACCATCGCTTGCTGTGTGATGTCCCTACGCGCTGGAATTCTACGCTGCACATGCTAGCCCGCTTTTGCGAGCAGAAGAGTGCAGTGGTCCAGTACATGACGGCGCAGTACCGAGGCGCATCCGGCCAGCTGCCAAGCTTCTGTGGATCCGATTGGGCCAACATGTTGGACCTCTGCCAAGTCCTCCAAAATTTTGAGCAATCCACGTTGCTTGTGAGCAGTGACAACTCTTCAGTCAGCATTACCATACCACTGCTGTGTTTACTGAAGAGGTCGATGTTAAAAATCAAGGAAACAGCTGTCATGATGCAACTGGGGGAATCTGAAGGAGAAAACGATCAGCGTGATGGTACCAACATCAGGCCATCCGCCTCAGGGAACGCTGGCCCCAGCAGCTATGACGAAGAAGAGGAGGAGGAACAGCTGGAGTTGGAGCAGGAATTTCATGCCACCACTGACGAGGGCCAGAGCGGTGCACGTTGGACTTCCACAATTCAACGCGAATGGTCAGCAGAAGCAGACCAGGAGGAAGGTGACGACTATGATGCATCACAACAACTATCACAACGCTCACAAGAGGATGATGAGGATTCTGGTAGGACTCTGGCACACATGGCTCAATTCATGCTAGACTGCATTGAACGTGACCCACGCATTGTGCGCATTCTGGACAACACCAATTACTGGGTTTATACCCTTCTGGATCCACGGTACAAACACAATGTTCCAAAACTGCTTGAAGAAAGAGTCAGACAGGTCAAAATGGAAGAATACCAGCAGGCCCTTGTGGAGACTTTAGAGAGGAGATTGACATCTTCCCCCTCCTCTAGCCAGTTGTACGCAGACAGACTGACTTCCGCAAACCCAGGACGACCAGGAGGGCAGCAAACAACGCAAGCCGCAGCTAGTACCCAAAAGGGAATGGTATCGGCAGTGTCCTTGGAGTGGGAAAATTTTCTGACACCCATGCAGCCGCAGCCCACTGAACAGCAAGCGTGCAGATCCACCTCCAACACCGATCGCCTGGAGAAGATGGTCAAGGACTACATGTCAGATGGCGTAGCTGTGTCGAACCATCCATCTGCACCCTTCAACTATTGGGTATCGAAGCTAGACACCTGGCACGAACTGGCAATGTACGCAATAGAGGTGCTGGCTTGCCCGGCAGCCAGCGTTATGTCGGAACGCTGTTTCAGTGCTGCCGGAGGCATCGTCACAGATCGGCGTATCCGCCTCTCTACAGAAAATGCAGACCGTCTGACTCAAATTAAAATGAATCAATCCTGGATTGGAAATGACTACGCAACACTCCAGGACCCCAACCAAGTAACATGACCAATGAACATCTGGGATGGTGTTGCGTTTCCGGGCCCTGTTTATTGAACCTCTCATCTGTATTACATTTATGACTGCATGGCGGCAAAAAGCATTGCTGCTATATCCGCACGCTTTTTGTCCACATGCAAGGCCTGGGTTGTTGTGTCTCACAAAGCGTGGCCTTCTCCTCCTGCGCCTGCTCCTGTTCCATCACGTCTGCTGCTGCTGGGTTAGCGTTGCCGCGTGGTCCCTGTTTATTGAACCACTTATCTTTATTACATTTATGACTGCATGGCGGTACAAAGCATGCTATCCGCACGCTTCTTGCCCTCATGCAAGGCCTGGGTTGTTGTGTCTCACAAAGCGTGGCCTTCTCCTCCTGCGCCTGCTCCTGTTCCATCACGTCTGCTGCTGCTGGGTTAGCGTTGCCGCGTGGTCCCTGTTTATTGAACCACTTATCTTTATTACATTTATGACTGCATGGCGGTACAAAGCATGCTATCCGCACGCTTCTTGCCCTCATGCAAGGCCGGGGTTGTTGTGTCTCACAAAGCGTGGCCTTCTTCTCCTCCTGCGCCACCCTCCTCCTGTTCCATCACGTGTGCTGCTGCTGGGTTAGCGTTACCGGTCCCTTTTCCTGGAACCTCTTATATGTATTACATTTATGACTGCATGCCGACAAAAAACATGTTACCTGTGCAAAGAAAACAGACATTTCCCGCATTTAAAAGACAGTTTTCCCTTTGAAACTTTAAAATCGATTTTCTCAAAAACTATAAGCTCTTTTTGCTAAAAATTTTTTTCCTCTTGTACCCACTCTCAAGGTGCACATACCCTGTAAATTTGGGGTATGTAGCATGTAAGGAGGCTTTACAAACCACAAAAGTTCGGGTCCCCATTGACTTCCATTATGTTCGGAGTTCGGGTCGAACACCCGAACATCGCGGCCATGTTCGGCCTGTTCGGCCCGAACCCGAACATCTAGATGTTCGCCCAACACTATGCGTGAGAGATGAGAGAGGTGTATCATTGGCCTTCAGATAGGACAGAAGTCGATGATTATATATATGCAGGGGCTTAAAGGTACAAGTTTGAGTATTTGGCTCTTTAAAAGTGAGATGTTCCAAACATATCCATGTAATGCAGGGGAACGGACATAATCTAGGAGTAAAATTGCTATATGTGACTTAGGGGGGCAGTAGGTCG
The DNA here is from genome assembly GCF_040937935.1 of Hyperolius riggenbachi. Classification (NCBI taxonomy): domain Eukaryota; kingdom Metazoa; phylum Chordata; class Amphibia; order Anura; family Hyperoliidae; genus Hyperolius; species Hyperolius riggenbachi. The sequence continues at coordinate 118,277,605 of NC_090646.1, read as the reverse complement.
GGAGAGGACAAGGACCAAGGGCTCCAGACTTTATGGAAGTGAGATTCATTGTCTCTTAGTGATGCTGTCATTTTTTCCATCTCTTTGGTCCATTCGATCTTGTGTTTAACATCTGTTAAATTGGGGGGAGCGATATTTTTCCAGGATGAAGCAATTGATAAACGAGTGTCTGTAAGAATGTGGGTGATTAATCGTACCGTATGTTTGGGGGTATCAGGAGGGGGTTTACCAAGGACCATATAAACGGGGTCAAAAGGAATTAATATCCCAGTTTTTAGTTGAATGAGGCGTTGAACTTCAGACCATAGTGGGGAGATCTTTGGGCAAAACCAGAAGATATGCTCCAGGCTTCCCTTTTCATTGCAACCTCTCCAGCACATCTGAGAGGAGTTTGGATATATCTTCGAAAGCCTAGCTGGGGTAAGATACCACCGGAACATGACTTTGTAAATATTTTCTCTTATCTGTATGCACATAGAGGAGTGCTTGGCGTTTTCCCATATCTCCTCCCAGTCCTCTAGTTGTATAGTTTGAGACAAGGGAGATTCCTATTTGTACATATATGTGTGAGCAGGGTTGATTAGTCCAGATTTGCTATGCAGCAGGGTATAGATCTGATTTACATACCTGATATTTAACTCTTTCAGGCAGAGAAAGAAAAAAAAAAGAAACACAACATAGTTATTTGTGTGCTAGGCACTATACATACACATGTCTATCTCATCATGTCACATGTCACTTCGGGTATCCTTTAACCCTTGTATACCCTGGGTACCTCTACATACCTATCTATACATGGTTATGCAGTTTTTCTAGATGCCTTCTAGCAGGGCCAGATTTACCATAAGGCACTGTAGGCATGTGCATACAGGCGCCTGATGATGAAAAGGGGGCTCACTTCCCTCCCTGAGCACCTCCCTCCCTACTTCCCTATGCAGAGTGCTGATGAGATTGTAAATGAGCTCTTGGCATTCCACTGACGAGATCTCCCTTCAGTCAGGGGCACCTCTAGCTACTTAATACTGAGGGTACCTATGGCTACCTTATGCTAAGGGACACTTCTAGCTACTTAATAATGAGGGTACTTCTGGCTACCCAATACTAAGGGGCACCTGTAGCTACCTATGACGAACAAGGGAAGTAAGGGAGAAGTGACAGCTGGGATGGCTAGCACACCTACAGTGCAGTTTGGTGGGAATTTGTAGGTTCATGGAGGGCGAAGGTGCCATGTCTTCTGTGCCTATAGGCTCCTGTGAGGTAAATCCGGGCCTGCCTTCTAGAATTTTTTTTAATAGTTTGGAGCGTGAGCACTACCTATCCAAGACATGATCAACAATCTGCTTGTGATGCAGGTAATTCTCAACTTGCATGGATGGTGGTTGCTTTTGGCAACCTCCGCATGTCAGTAGGATACTTAGGGTTGGTTCATACTAAGAGCGGTTTTGAGAACTTTTAAAAGCACCAGTGTTTTGAAAAGCTTTTGGCTAATGTGTTTGTTTGGGGCAGTTCCCACTAGAACAATGTGATTTTTTTCCCCAAATGCAAACGCAGGTCCTGCAGCATTTTGGAGGCAATAACACCTCAATGTAAAGTATAGAAAAACTGTAAACTTGCTTTAAATATCACTAACAACTGTAATTTTCTAATAGTTTTTGCCAATAGCTGTGTTCACTTCCAGGTCAAAGTGTACTTCCTATTTTGCCACAAGATCTACAAATCACCTAAATGCAAATGCTCCAGAATTGATCAATATAAATATAATATCACTATGCACATGCCTGGAATTGCTACTGAAAATCGCTACAAAAAGAGTCAAGTGTTTGCGATTATGCTTAGAGATTTGTGGATGTGAACAAGCCCTTATTCTCTCTCTCAATCTCTCACTGCAGTGCTACACTTAGTAGCTCCAGGCTTCTGTTGTGGTTTTCCTCATTGGAGTACTTTTCTGGTCATTGAAAAAGTCAGCCCTGAACATTTTTTGACAGAAAGTACAGAACATATTACAGGATCTTCTCAAAAAATTAGCATATTGTGATAAAGTTCATTATTTTCTGTAATGTACTGATAAACATTAGACTTTCATATATTTTAGATTCAAATACACACAACTGAAGTAGTTCAAGCCTTTTATTGTTTTAATATTGATGATTTTGGCATACAGCTCATGAAAACCCAAATTTCCTATCTCAAAAAATTAGCATATTTTATCCGACCAATAAAAGAAAAGTGTTTTTAAAACAAAAAAGTCAACGTTCAAATAATTATGTTCAGTTATGCACTCAATACTTGGTCAGGAATCCTTTGCAGAAATGACTGCTTCAATGCGGCGTGGCATGGAGGCAATCAGCCTGTGGCACTGCTCAGGTGTTATGGAGGCCCAGGATGCTTCGATAGCGGCCTTAAAGAGAATCTGTATTGTTAAAATCGCACAAAAGTAAACATACCAGTGCGTTAGGGGACATCTCCTATTACCCTCTGACACAATTTCGCCGCTCCTCGCCGCATTAAAAGTGGTTAAAAACAGTTTTAAAAAGTTTGTTTATAAACAAACAAAATGGCCACCAAAACAGGAAGTAGGTTGATGTACAGTATGTCCACACATAGAAAATACATTCATACACAAGCAGGCTGTATACAGCCTTCCTTTTTAATCTCAAGAGATCATTTGTGTGTTTCTTTCCCCCTGCAGCTCTCATCCACTGAAGTGCCAGGCTTTTTCTTCCTGCAGAGTGCAGACAGCTCTTCCTGTATGTAATTCCTCAGTATGTGAAAGCCCAGCCAGCTCAGAGAAGGATTTATCCAGCTTGTAAAAGATAATAGAGCAGAGAGAACCTGCCATAATCTAAATAACACACAGGCAGTGCGCAGAGAGGGGCCTGGAGGGGGGAGATGCATCACAGAACCACAACACTGAAGAACTTGGCAGCCTTCCAGACACAGGCTGACAAGTCTGACAAGAGAGAGATAAGTTGATTTATTACAGAGATGGTGATAGTAGAACGTGCTGCAGTAAGCCAGAACACATTAGAATAGCTTTTGGAACTTGTGAGATGATAAAAAACAGGATGCAATTTTTGTTACGGAGTCTCTTTAAGCTCATCCAGAGTGTTGGGTCTTGCGTCTCTCAACTCTCTCTTCACAATATCTCACAGATTCTCTATGGGGCTCAGGTCAGGAGAGTTGGCAGGCCAATTGAGCACAGTAATACCATGGTCAATAAACCATTCACCAGTGGTTTTGACACTGTGAGCAGGTGCCAGGTCATGCTGAAAAATGAAATCTTCATCTCCATAAAGCTTTTCAGCAGATGGAAGCATGAAGTGCTCCAAAATCTCCTGATAGCTAGCTGCATTGACCCTGCCCTTGATAAAACACAGTGGAACAACATCAGCAGCTGACATGGCACCCCAGACCATCACTGACTGTGGGTACTTGACACTGGACTTCAGGCATTTTGGCATTTCCCTCTCCCCAGTCTTCTTCCAGACTCTGGCACCTTGATTTCCGAATGACATGTAAAAGTTGCTTTCATCCGAAAAAAAGTACTTTGGACCACTGAGCAACTGTCCAGTGCTGCTTCTCCGTAGCCCAGGTCAGGCACTTCTGCCGCTGTTTCTGGTTCAAAAGTGGGTTCATGCTTCCATCTGCTGAAAAGCTTTATGGAGATCAAGATTTCATTTTTCAGCACGACCTGGCACCTGTTCACAGTGCCAAAACCACTGGTAAATGGTTTACTGACCATGGTATTACTGTGATCAATTGGCCGGCCAACTCTCCTGACCTGAACCCCATAGAGAATCTGTGGGATATTGTGAAGAGAAAGTTGAGAGATGCAAGACCCAACACTCTGGATGAGCTTAAGGCCGCTATCGAAGGATCATGGGCCTCCATAACACCTGAGCAGTGCCACAGGCTGATTGCCACCATGCCACGCCACATTGAAGCAGTCATTTCTGCAAAAGGATTCCTGACCAAGTATTGAGTGCATAACTGAACATAATTATTTGAAGGTTGACTTTTTTTGTTTTAAAAACACTTTTCTTTTATTGGTCGGATGAAATATGCTAATTTTTTGAGATAGGAAATTTGGGTTTTCATGAGCTGTATGCCACAATCATCAATATTAAAACAATAAAAGGCTTGAACTACTTCAGTTGTGTGTATTTGAATCTAAAATATATGAAAGTCTAATGTTTATCAGTACATTACAGAAAATAATGAACTTTATCACAATATGCAAATTTTTTGAGAAGATCCTGTATATAGTGACAGTAGAATGTTTGTTGTTGTTAGTTTTGTTTTTCCCTAGAATGCCAGTGATTCTTCAATGTCTATGGATAGTGGAAATAGAAATGCTGATTTGGATTCTGCAGAAATTAAATTTCTGAACTTGGAAAACAGAAATAAAAAATCAGATTTCTGTGGAAATACCGCATTACCTCATCTCGGTAATATTAACCCAATCACAGAACTCAAAGGCATTGGACCAATCAGAGAATGCAGAGTCAACTCGGAAGTATTTGGCCAATCAGTCAATGCAAAAAATGACAAAAAAATAGACTCCTTAGAAATTGGAATTGAAAAACGGAAATCACAAATCTACAGAATCAATAATTTGCATTAGCGGAAATCGGAATTTCTGCAGAATTGGAACTCTGCATTTCTGACCATGCCACTTCCTTTACAAAACAATACTATTTAAAGGGATACTGTAGGAGGTCGGGGGAAAATTAGTTGAAGTTACCCGGGGCTTCTAATGGTCCCCCGCAGACATCCTGTGCCCGTGCAGCCACTCCCCAATGCTCCGGCCCCACCTCCGGTTCACTTCTAGAATTTGAGACTTTAAAGTCTAAAAACCACTGCGCCTGCGTTGCCCTGTCCTCAATCCCGCTGATGTCACCAGGAGCGTACTGTGCAGGCACAGACCATACTGGGCCTGCGCAGTATGCTCCTGATGACATCAGCGGGATCGAGGACACGGCAATGCAGGCTCACTGGTTTTCAGACTTTAAAGTTGAAATTCCAGAAGTAAACCAGAGGCGGGGTCAGGGAAAATCGGTGAGTGGCTGCACGGGCACAGGATGTCTGCGCGGGACCATTAGAAGCCCCAGGTAAGTTCAACTCATTTTCCCCCGACCCCCCTACAGTGTCCCTTTAATTCAGTTGTTTGCCCATTCATTTTTCGCCAACCAGGAGGATGGTCCACAGACCATGTATGATAGCAGACAAAGTTCTATGATTTCCATATATAGATCCCTATATTCATAAAAGTCAAATTCAAATCACTTTCCTTTCACTGCATTCTAAAAACTTCAAAAGATTATTGCTTCTGTTTTTTTCAGCTGAAAGAAGCAGCTTTTATATCAGACTGTCATGGCTGCTCTTAAACAGAAAATACAATGATGACACTCTATTCTATGTTACTAATGCTCTGATTAAATACTGATAAATTATTGTATAGTTGTGTGTATCGTATGTTTCAGTTCAGGTTTGTTTGCTTTGCGTGTGCTCTCATATTGCTATGGGGGCAGAGTACCAGGCTCACCGGATCCACCTTCTTGTCAGTACCAGCCATCATGAGGGATAATAATTGGGTTGATAAGTTTAGGGAAGAGCTCATGCTGTGTTTGGTCAGAAATCACTTTGTGGATTCCTATTGTGGGCGTCAAGCTGCAAGAGTACACAATGACATACTGTATACCTATGTGGATATTTCTTTAATCAGACCCACAGTTCCAGAGGCAAAAGATCAACTTATCAGCCAGGTATATAGCAGTTTCTGTATCAGAAAAAGGAGAGAAAAGAGAGTGCCTCTATGGTGCAATACCTTTAATTCAATTGCAAAAGAAATGCACATACAAGATCACATACATTTGCAAGCATATCTCACATGCTCAATGTTCCACTCCTCAGACGTGGCTAGCGGGGGACAATTCAGGATCCTGACTTGACAAAGACACACTGGTATGTCAAAATGCATCATCCTTATAACCCGTCACAGGAAGCCTGCCTGGACTCCAGAACTGCCACGCACCCTTGTTGATGTACCCCGCTAGCCCCGGTCAACGTCCGAGGAGTGGAACATTGAGCATGTGAGATATGCTTGCAAATTTATGCAGTCTTGTACGTGAATTTCTTTTGCAATTTGCAAACTAATTTAAAGGTATTGCACCATAGAGGTGCTCTCTTTTTTCTCCTTTTTCTGATACAGACACTTGTCAGATCCCACCGCTGAGAGAGCTGCATTGGATGCTACCTTTCCTCCATTCATTGTCTGACACTGGTACTGGAGAACTAATTTACTTTGGACATAATATCCTTTAGTCTTGGTTGTAATATGCAGTGCGCATATATTTGTCTATTATATAGCAGTTTCTAAATGGGAATAAATACAGCAGCAGTCATATTAGGCCTTTTTTAACAGTAGGACGTTGCGTTTTGTTGCAACGTTAAAGTCGCAATGCAAAATTTCAACTCAACACCCCAAAAAAGTCGCAATGCAACTTAATGCCCTGTTAACGTCGCATACAGTAGAATATACAGGCAATGAAAAGTATGCTTCCAAGTCATTACTGAGCATGTGCAAACAGTTCAACACAGCTAATAACATGTATAATGCACAGCATGCAGCACTTTCTAATAACACTACACGTTGCACACAAACGCAACGTGTGCACTGTGACTGTCACACAGACTTAGTATTGCTGTGCGTTAGTCTGCGTTAAAACATTTTCTAACGTCCAACTTTAACGTCGCACTGTGAAAGAGGCTTTAGGCTACTTACACACTAAGACGTTGCGTTTTAGGGGATGTTATGGTCGCATAACGTGCCCCTAACACAACGCATGGTGGTGCGGGAGAGGACGCTAAAGTGAGCTGCGTTAGGCAGCTCTATCCGCATAAGGTCTCCCAGAGTGGCGCTGATTGGCCGGTGGGACCACGTAATTCCGGGCGAGACATTCCACATCACGTGGTCCCGCCGCCAGTGCAGTGCATATTAAGTAGCCATGTGCTGGGGGGCGTGGCCGGAGACGCATGGAGTGAGGACGTGTGTTGGAGGAGCTCCCGCTCAGACATAAGCATTATCCGACAAAAAGCACTTATACAAACACATAACTACTCCAAACTATACCTCAGGCTGGTGGTCTCTTTTGGCAGTGGCTGAAACCCGCAGCATGACCAAAAGACAATCGGAGGCTGTGGCAAAACTACAGAAGTTTCGCATGGACGCGCAGGAGCAAAATGGCGCTGAAACACAGGAGGAAGAGGTACAGACTCCCACTCTAGCCCAGATCATGGAGGCCATCACTAGCTGTCAGGGCAGCCTAACCCTCATAACCTCAAAGATAGAGGAGGTCAAAACCGATGTCTCCCTACTCCGGCAAGATATGCAAAACCTCCGCTCCAGGGTCACTGCGACTGAGACACGCATTAGCACACTAGAGGACGACACTAGGCCCTTGCAGCCGGCCATCGCCACCGTTAAAGCGGACATAAAAACCATAAAGGAGCGCCAAGATGACCTTGAAAACCGCAATCGGCGGTCAAACATCCGTATTGTGGGCCTCCCGGAAAAGGCGGAGGGCAATCGCCCGGTGGAATTCATCGAAGGCCTTCTCTCAGACATATTTGGGCGCGAAACCTTCTCCACCGTTTTCGTGGTGGAACGTGCGCACCGCATCTCAGCCAAATCACCCCCTCCGGGGGCCTCACCCCGCACCTTTATTCTAAAATTCCTCAACTACCGGGACCGTGACGCTTTGCTGCAAGCCGCCCGGGCCAAAGGCGATATCACCTTTCAAGGTACACGCCTCTCCTTCTACCCGGACTACTCGCTTGAGATCCAGAAACAGAGGGCCCATTTCATAGGGGTTAAGAAACGTCTTCGTGACGCAGCAGTTGAATACGCCATGATCTACCCTGCGAAACTGCGAATCACCTCTAACGGTCGTACCCAGTTCTTCAACACCCCTGCAGAGGCCTCTAAATGGCTGGATGAAAACCCCTCTTCCTCCAGCAGACGCAACTCCCCAAGCCGCGACGACTCCTGATGTGTTGCACTTTCCGTAACCACACGGATACACCACGTTACAGGTACTGTACTATCTGACCCCTAAATACAGGTGCGAACTTGTAGCACTGTACTAGCCCTACGTAGGCTACCCCCCTACCTGCAAACTAAAGTTCTGATACACAGCAAGTACTCTATTGTGCCATGTCCCTTTCCCACACCACAGTATTATACACTTATGCAAATCGCTGCAATCTTTTTCCGTCCCCGATCCAAACCTACTGGCACAAACCCCCCTTTTTTTTTTTTTTTTTCTCTTTTACTTTTACTTTTTTCTCTTCCTCCGTGTGCAAGAACTTTCCCTGTTATCCTACAACAGCCTGTGGAATAGACACTGCAAGCTACTATCCCACTCAGTCTACCCAACTCAGCAAGCCTGGATTCAATTTGCTCCTATGGAACACTAACTGTAATGTGTCTTCTCCGTGCGCAGGCCTTTAAGGCTACACCCAGCCACATGGCCTACAAAATCTCTCTACTGCTCCAGGTTTAAGCAGGCCATATACCCTGTACATGTATACCTGCTTTGATTAACACTTCTTCCTTCCACAGGGGACGATCGCTGACACTGGCACCTGGTACCCCGACCTGGCGGTGTGCTCCCTGGACAGCTGGGCATGATCTATAGATTTGCAACCCTGCCACTATCAGGCCGCATGTATATACACTATTATCCACCTGATAGTACCATGTACTCTAGGCCTCAAAATAACCAATTAACACCTATATGGGTTTGATCGTGTCTAGCTGCCCGGGGGCACACTGGGATCGGGCGCCGCCCTGGAGACTCACTCAGCTCCTTTTTAGTGCTTTCCCTGCACTCACACACAATATGTCTGAGCGTACAACTAAATCTTTAAGCTCTCCTCACGTATAAAAGCTATATCAGCAATATCCGCTGGTAATAGATACCCGGTATATCTCTGGTTCCCCCGTACGGATGTAAACTGCACTTTCGTGTAAACATCTGTTCACTACAACAATGTTGGTTTTGTTAAGGGTTAAAGTTCTGCACAGTTCTACAGCAGAACCGGGTGGGTTGGGATTTGGGTGTTATTTAGTTCATGTTAAAGGCTTTATTAATGTAAGTGTAATGCAACGCTCGATGCATGTGTTGCTGGTGGTGACGACTTGGATGAAAGAACCCCTGTATAAATTATACTTTATCCGCATACATGGCGGCTGAACTTAAATTTCTCTGCTGGAACGTTAGAGGCTTAAATGACAAAGTGAAACGTTCCACAGCACTAAACTTTTTAAAGGGGTACAAACCTGACATAGTCGCACTAACAGAAACACACCTGACGGGTACTAAACTGTTGGCTCTCCGTAGAAATTGGATAGGTTGGATGTACCACGCCCCCTACTCACAATATTCGCGTGGAGTCTCTCTATTAGTGAACAAAGCTGTACAATTCAACCCCCTCCTGGTAATTGCAGACACTATGGGAAGATATATATTCACCCACTGTGAAATCGCAGGCCACCCTCTCCTAATACTTGCATACTATATACCGCCCCCATACTCCTCTGCTCCACTGAAAGAGGGTATCAACTTTATGATGCGCTTTCCCAACACTCCGGCAGTCTGGCTAGGTGACTTCAACAATGTATGCAATCCATCTCTAGACAGACACCCCCCACAGTCCAACAAACCCACCACCTTCTCAAACCTGATGTCAGATCTCCAACTGATTGACGCGTGGAGGCATGTATACCCAACCACACAGGCATTCACGTGTGCCTCCAGTACACACAATACATTGTCTCGTATAGACTACATTTTTATATCCACCTCTCTTCTCTCCTGGATAGATGACATTACATTCCTCCCTAGGCTCCTCTCTGATCACTCCCCAATATTATTAACAATGCACTGGGGTCTTGGGCCCCCCTTTAAATTCTGGAAGTTTAACCCTTTTTGGTTGGAGCTCATGAAATCCAATGACACGCTCCCTGGGTGTATTGAGGAGTTTTTCTTCAATCACAGAGAGGAGGAGAATAGGATACTGGTCTGGGATGCCTTCAAGGCCTACTTCCGTGGAGCCCTGATACAAGCAGTAGCCAAACACAAAGGGGACACTAAATTGAGGGAGAAAACTCTTGCAGATAGGATTAAAATAGCCGAGACAAACTATCTAAATAACCAAACTACAGATTCAGAACAGACCTGGAAGAAAACGCAAAATGAGTACAGTGAGTTTCATGATGAAATCACCCTCAGCAGACTATTTTTTAACAAACAACTTCAGTATGAGCAGGGTGAGAGAGCGGGCACCTTACTAGCTCACCTAGCAAAACCATATACCACCCCCCCAGCCATAACGAAAATATTAAACCCACAAGGGCAGGTAGTTACGAAACCCCAAGAAATTAATGCCACATTCCACTCTTTTTATTCCAATCTATACACTAGTAAAACAGAGTCCTCACAAACAGATTCAGAAATCTACCTCTCTGAACTATCTCTCCCCCGCCTGACAGACATTCAACGCCTACAACTAGAACTGCCCATCTCACTTGAAGAAATAGACTGTGCCATTGCAAGTTTCCCAAACAAAAAGGCTCCCGGCTTAGATGGCCTACCCACTGAAATATACAAAAAATATACGGATGAGCTGGCACCCTCCTTACTGGAGGTCTTCCAGCAGGCATTCGAAACGCAAGAACTCCCGCAGTCAATGCGCGAGGCTCTTATAATCGTGCTCCCCAAACCTGGCAAGGACCCCCTCTTATGCGACTCTTATCGCCCAATCTCTCTGCTTACCACCGACGTCAAAATACTAGCCAAAATTTTAGCAACAAGGCTAAACTCAGTTATTTTATCACTGGTACATGATGACCAAACAGGCTTCATGCCAGGCAAAAACACTGCCATAAACATCAGACGGTTATTCTCTAACATACAAAGTAAACACACGAACGCGGGTCAAAGAGTTCTTGCCTCCTTGGATATGGCTAAGGCCTTTGACTCCGTGGAGTGGTCTTATCTGTCAGCGGTCCTTGCCAGGTTTGGCTTTGGGGACAACTTTTGTAAATGGGTCAAAATACTATATACCAACCCCACCGCTCGCGTATGCACTAACTCATGGATCTCAGAAGCATTTCCGCTTGAACGCGGAACGAGGCAGGGGTGCCCACTGTCCCCTCTGCTATACGCATTAGTGGCAGAGCCCCTAGCCCACAGAATACGGATGCATCCAAATATAATAGGATTTAGAACCCAACACACAGAGGAAAAAATCAGCATGTATGCTGATGACACAATTTTGTACCTAGCGGACAGTGGCCCCTCTCTCTCCCAGGCCCTGAATATTATAGACGAATCCAGCTATTATTCCGGACTATGTGTCAACAAGTCCAAATCCGTAATACTCAAACTAGACTATCAGGATAACTCCTCTCCTCTATCCCCCACTCCTTTACAAACGGTACAAACATTTAAGTACCTAGGAGTACAGATCAATAAAGACCCACAGCACTACCTGACAAACGAAATATACGGATTAATCCCACTTGTGCAGGCTAGATGTAAATCCTGGTCCAGACTCCCCCTCTCTGTGATTGGACGCACGAACTTGATTAAGATGGTCTTGCTCCCAAAAATTCTATATATGCTGCACCACTCACCCATCTACATACCTCAAAGATTCTTTAAAAGACTTAGGGCGATCATACTTGCTTTCATTTGGAATAATGGCAGACCCAAAGTGCGCTGCTCTTTATTACAGAACCCAAATGACCTGGGCGGCATATCTCTCCCATCGTTCCATAAATATTACATAGCAGCTCAATTGCAGCATATTGCAGCGTGGTTTGTAGTTCCACACTCAATTAACGCAGAGACACTAAACTACGATCTAGACCCTCGCAAGGAAAGCCTGGTACTAGATACCCTCTCCTCCCACATATCCAGTGAAAAACGGAGTAACACTATTCTGAGCCAAGCTATTGGAATTTGGAGATGTGTACGTAGAGAGTATAAGCTAGAGGGTCACGACCACTACACCCCGCTGTGGAATAACCCTTCTCTACCGGAATTCTACACCATACCTGATCACAAATTTTGGAGGGACGGTGGAATTATATTCCTAGGTCAAATCTTAACTAATGGTCGATTGACCACCTTTCAATCATTGGTAAACAAGTTTAACATTTCCCACAGGCAACACTTCAGGTACACACAGGTGCAGCATGCCTTCGCGCGTCAATTTCCTCATCTCCCCATTACAACTTACACTCTTCCCCCAATGGACATCATCTCCAAAGGACCCTGCCCTCACCTTATAGGAACTATTTACAAAGAACTAATTAATAACAACGCCCTAGAACGCACAACCCCCTCTAGGCAAAAATGGGAGGCAATTGGCATTGAAATAGCAGACGACGACTGGGACGACGCACTAATGGCAATAAAAAGATCCTCACCCTGTCTGAGAGACCGTATCACTCAAATTTATATACTACACCAATCATACCTTACTCCAGGTAGGATGCTTAAGTTTAACTCCTCCCTCTCAAATGCTTGCCCTAAATGCCAATTTGTCTCTCCATCATTTATGCATCTAATATGGGAATGCCCACGACTAGTGGCCTATTGGTCCCAGGTCACCAAATTCCTGCATGACAAGATGGGTTGCCCCGTCCCGTTAGATCCCTTACTTTGTCTACTGGGAGTCATACAAGATGAGGGTCTAGACTCTTCCTTAAAGACCCTCATGTCTGAAACGTTATTCATGGCCAGACAGGAGGTGGCGCGCAGATGGCTTGCGCCCGCGCCCCCTCTGGTTGCCAACTGGATAAACAGAGTAAACAGCTCCCTACCTTATAAAAAACTCATCTACACCCACAGGGGCAAAGCCCCAAAATTCCAACTCATATGGGACAAGTGGAAGAATTAATCACACAAATTACTCAACCTCCATAAGCAATGTACAAAGATGTGGATATGTTTAAACTCATAATGTATGTCACTGACAAAACAACAAATAAGCCCTAATAACTCCCTACAGCCTAGCCACTATAAGCATGTGCACCTTATATGTCTATATAGTCGGCCACCTAGGCCACACGGCATGCATCCACCTGTATTAACATTCACCGTGTTTTTTTTTTAGCTAAAACCTTAAATATTTCTCTACGCTATGTGGCAACTTTGTGCGCTTCTTGATTACTCAAGTACGTGTAACTGGTAACTCATATGCATCTTTATATGTATGTTATACATTTGCTCAAACAACTTACTGTAATACTTGTATTATTCTTGCAAACATTAAATAAAGCCTTGTTTTGTTTAAAAAAAAAGTAGCCATGTGCTACTGTAGCGGCATCTCCCCGCCTCCTCTCCACCCCCCCACTGAGCATGTGCAAACAGTCTAACGTGGCTAAAGCCGCGTAGAACGCACAGCATGCTGGACTTTCACTACAACGTGCAGCATTACATGTAACGCAATGTGGGCACTGTGAACAGCCCACTTGTGTTACATTGCTGTGCGTTGGGGGAGCGTTACAGGCTGCACTAACGTGCACCTGTAACGTCCCACTGTGAAAGCAGCCTAAAGGTGGCCACACACCATACAATTAAAAAAAAATATTTTCAATTCAAGAATTAAAATCAATTTTTCTGATTGAGTTTAACTTTGAACAAGTCTGACCAATGTGCCACACAAGTGTTCAATTATTCCCCAGTTATGAAAGAAAAAAAGATTGAAAACTCTGAAAAAAAAGCTTGGGTCTATACATTAATAAATTGGCAATCAAACTGGAAATCCGATCGGATTTCTAGCTCAAGTGAAATAAAAAGTTTTCATTTTTTTCTGGACAACCAATCATTTTTATCAAATTGCTGTAAAATTGGACCATTTATATTGTATTCTGTGTGGCCACCTTTAGATGGATGGACAGACAGACAGAGATAGATAGATAGATAGATAGATAGATAGATAGATAGATAGATAGATAGATATCATCATATATACTTATACACAGTGATACAGTGGGTTGCAAAAGTATTCAGCCCCCTTGAAGTTTTCCACATTTTGTCACATTAGTGCCACAAACATGCATCAATTTTATTGGAATTCCACATGAAAGACCAATACAAAGTGGTGTACGTGTGAGAACTGAGAAGTAGAACGAAAATGATACATGAGTCCAAACATTTTTTACAAATCAATAACTGCAAAGTGGGGTGTGCATAATTATTCGGCCCAATGAATCAATACTTTGTAGAACCACCTTTTGCTGCAATTACAGCTGCCAGTCTTTTAGGGTATGTCTCTACCAGCTTTGCACATCTAGAGACTGAAATCCTTGCCCATTCTTCTTTGCAAAACAGCTCCAGCTCAGTCAGATTAGATGGACAGCGTTTGTGAACAGCAGTTTTCAGATTCTCGATTGGATTTAGATCTGGACTTTGACTGAGCCATTCTAACACATAGATATGTTTTGTTTTAAACCATTCCATTGTTGCCCTGGCTTTATGTTTAGGGTCATTGTCCTGCTGGAAGGTGAACCTCCGCCCCAGTCTTAAGTATTTTGCAGTCTCCAAGAGGTTTTCTTCCAAGTTTGCCCTGTATTTGGCTCCATCCATCTTCCCATCAACTCTGACCAGCTTCCCTGCCCCTGCTGAAGAGATGCACACCCTGAGCATGATGCTGCCACCACCATATTTGACAGTGGGGATGGTGTGTTCAGAGTGATGTGCAGTGTTCGTTTTCCGCCACACATAGCGTTTTGCATTTTGGCCAACAAGTTCCATTTTTGGTCTCATCTGACCAGAGCACCTTCATCCACATGGTTGCTGTGTCCCCCACATGGCTTGTGGCAAACTGCAAACAGGACTTATTATGTTTTCTGTTAACAATACCTTTCTTCTTGCCACTCTTCCATAAAGGCCAACTTTGTACAGTGCATGACTAATAGTTGTCCTATGGACAGAGTCCCCCACCTGAGCTGTAGATCTCTGCAGCTCATCTAGAGTCACCATGGGCCTCTTGACTGCATTTCTGATCAGCGCTCTCCTTGTTCGGCATGTGAGTTTAGGTAGATGGCCTTGCCTTGGTAGGTTTACAGTTGTGCCATACTCCTTCCATTTCTGAATGATCGCTTGAACAGTGCTCCGTGGGATGTTCAAGGCTTTGGAAATCTTTTTGTAGCCTAAGCCTGCTTTAAATTTCTCAATAACTTTATCCCTGACCTGTCTTGTGTGTTCTTTGGACTTCACGGTGTTGTTGCTCCCAATATTCTCTTAGACAACCTCTAAAGCCCTCACAGAGCAGCTGTATTTGTACTGACATTAGATTACACACAGGTGCACTCTATTTAGTCATTAGCACTCATCAGGCAATGTCTATAGGCAACTGGCTGCACTCAGATCAAAGGGGCCGAATAATTATGCACACACCACTTTGCAGTTATTTATTTGCAAAAATTGTTTGGAATCATGTATGATTTTCGTTCCACTTCTCATGTGTACACCACTTTGTGTTGGTCTTTCATGTGGAATTCCAATACACCTGATTCATGTTTGTGGCAGTAATATGACAAAATGTGGAAAACTTCAAGGGGGCTGAATACTTTTGCAACCCACTGTAAATATAGATAGCTTCATGAAAATCACAACTTCACCCTTCTATTTTTCTGAATAACAAAACACACACTAACATTTTATAAATTTATATTAAGCTGTGCTCTGCAATTTTCCAAACTGCCTACTTCAGAACTAAATTTGATTTGCAGTGCTTCCGAATAAAATATCACAGAAAGAACAAATTCAAAGTCAAGGAAAGTAGGATATTAATAAATGTTTAACATGTTTAATAAATGTTTCAATATCTTTCTTAAAACACTGACATACTTTTAGTGACTATCTTTACACATATGTGCACCTTGTTCAGCAGATGATTGAAACTCCCACACCATTCCTTACATTCCTTGTTATACTTAGAAAGGTGTTTACCCCTTATGCACTGCATAATGCATAGATTCTCTGTATTTTAAAGTTATGGATGTGTTAATCCCAAGTGATATGTGTGAGATAAATTATTTAATTCAAAGATTAAAGATTTCCATTTTCCCAGACATGCATTTAAAAATGAACCGCATACTAACTTTCACTACAGGATAAACATAATTCCATAGTTCAAATTTCATTATCTAAACCAAAGGACAGAATTTAAAATGCTTAAAGTGATCTGGTAGTGACTGATCTGGAAGCTACCATATTTGTTACCCTTTAAAGGGACACTGAGCTCAACTTAAAAATGAAAACAGTACTCACCCGGGGCTTTCTCCAGCCCAGTGCTGGTCAGGAGATCCCACGACGGCGTCCTGGCTCCTCTCCTAGTCCCCGCTCCAGAATGGCTGCCCAGCGGTAGCCCGGCGACACTCGGCCAAGTGTCGGGTCCTTCTTCCGCGTCTGACGTGGCTGACATAACCCCGCCGGCCGCCTTGGGTCATCACAGCGGCCGTCGTGAAAGTACTGCACATGTGCGATTAAAGTGCGTATGCACCGTACTTTCACGCCGGCCACTGTGATGCCGCAAGGCGGCCGGCGTGGTGATGTCAGCCACGTCATACGCGGAAGAAGGAGCCCGACACTCGGCCGAGTGTTGCCGGGCTACCGCCTGGCAGCCATTCCGGTGCGGGGACTAGGACAGGAGCCAGGACGCCTTCGTGGGACCTCCCGACCAGCACTGGGCTGGAGAAAACCCCGGGTGAGTACTATTTTCATTTTTAAGTTGAGCTCAGAGTCCCTTTAAACAATGCTCATTGCCTGGCTGTCCTGCTGATCCTGTGCTTTAAGTAACTTATTTAGATTAAGTGTACAGATTTACTAAAGTCTGATTAAACTAACCACATGCTTGTTTCAGGTGTGATTAAAGGAGTGATCCAAGCATTAAAAAAGATCCACTTACTTGGGGCTTCCTCCAACCTGTTACAGCCGTCCTGTGCCCTCGTCGCAGCTCCGGTGGCTCCCGGTCTTCTCCGCTGGCGCAGCCGACCTCGCCAGGTCGGGTTTCAGGTCGGCTTCTTCTGCTCACCAGATCGGATTCCGGGTCAACTTCTTCTGCGCTCCACCGCGGGGGTCACGTGGTCTCTCTGATGCCATCAGGATGGTAAGCAGTACCGTCCTGATGATGTCAGAGAGACCACGTGACCCACGCGGTGGAGTGCAGAAGAAGCCAACCCGACCTGGCGAGATCGGCTGCATCAGCGGAGAAGACCGGGAGCCACCTGAGCTGCAGCGAGGGAAAAGGAGGGCTGCCACAGGCTGGAGGAAGCCCCAGGTAAGTGGATCTTTTTTTTTTAACCACTTAAGTCTATCTGAACGGATATATCCGTCCAGGTAGACTGCGCAGCTGCCGCTGCCTGAGACACGCTCCTGTGCATGCTCCTGTGCGCGCTCCTGCTGCCTGCCATTACCCGGCCGATCAGTTAATGGGAATATAATTACCATTAACCAATCCAAGTCCCCCGCAGAAAAAACAACGCTTTCTAATCAAAGAGCGCAGTATTTCTGCAGAAAAAAAAATTACAGCCTCCTTATAGTTCCTGGTAGTGTGATCATACGCTCCAGGACTTTTTTGACTGTGGCCATCTTGTGGCCAAATAGTAAACTACACCCACATATATTTTTTTACATTACATTATATTATTTTACATTAAAATGATCTGTTTCCCTCCCACACCAAAAATTACCCAAATACATTTTTTAATAAAAAAAATAAATAAAAAAAAATTACAATAAAAACAAAACAAAAACATAAATAGTTACCTAAGGGTCTGAACTATTTAAATATACAGTACATGTTAAGAGAGTATCTTATTATATTTTTTAAAATTATAAGCTTGTAAATGGATGCAAATTGAAAAAAAAGCACCTTTATTTCTAAATAAAATATAGGCGCCATAAATTGTGATAGGGACTTAATTTAAATAGTGTAATAACTGGGACAAATGGGCAAATAAAATACATCAGTTTTAATTACGGTAGCATGTATTAATTTTAAACTATAATGGCCAAAAAATGAGAAATAATGATTTTTTTTCCATTTCTTTCTAAATCTTCCTGTTAAAAATAAAAGGATTTAGAAAAAAATAATTCTTAGCAAAATGTACCACTCAAAGAAAGCTTAATTAGTGGTGGAAAAAACAAGATATAGATCAATTAATTGTGATTAGTAGTGATAAAGTTATTGGCGAATTAATGGGAGGTGAACTTTGCTCGGATGCATACGATTTTCGACACTGTAGGCTGAAGTGGTTAAAAGCTTGGAAGTGTCCTTTAAGACACTACTGAAGCCAAACAGATCCCCACAGGCAGGGGACTGGCATTGTTTAACAGGAAGCAAATATTCCAGCTTCCACATCACTCCCTACAGTGTCACTTTAAGTTAATGCTGGCTGAGAGGCTGAACTCACTTATAATGAAATGGTTATATTGTTTTTATGACAGTGGTCTGCTCAAAGCAAGTACAACCTCTGTGCTGTTAAGGAATTCCTTACACTCAGAGCTGACAAAATGCAATAATAGGATACAGACTTTCCTAGTCTTTAACTGGTCATTGAAGGTCCTTAAAGAGAGTCTGAAGAGAGAATAAATCTCGCTTCAGACCTCATAGATAGCAGGGGCATGTGTGCCCCTGCTTAAACGCAGCTATCCCGCGGCTAAACGGGGGTCCCTGACCCCCCAAATCCCCTCCATGCAGCGGGGGATCTCTTCCGCATTGAGGCAGGGCTAACCGCCGCAGCCCTGCCTCACGCACGTCTATCAGACGCGTATCTCCGTCTCTCCCCCACCCCTCTCAGTCTTCCTTCACAGAGAGGGGCGGGGGAGAGGCGGCGATGCACCGCTGATAGACGCGACTGGAGGCTGGGCTGCGGCCGTTAGCTCTGCCTTCAGGAGGAGCAAAATCCACAACCAAGTTGGTCGTGGATTTTGCAAGGGGGGATTTGGGGGTGAAGGGACCCCCGTTTAGCCGCGGGATAGCGGCGTTTTAGCAGGGGCACACATGCCCCTGCTAACTATGAGCTCTGAAGCGAGATTTATTCTCACTTCAGAGTCTCTTTAACATACACCCCCTGATCTCGAGCATCCAAATGTAGACCAGGGAAATTCACCTCCAGTTTTTGCAGCTGCTTCTGATTGGATGAATCATGCAAGAAGATGTGGTTTCTGCTTACTGAAAACTAATTTATAAAAAAAATCATGCAACAGCTAAAAATATCTTGACCAATACTCAACCAATGCTAAAATTTGCACTTTAATTTCTGATTCTAAATGTGCAATGTCTGGAAACGATCATCTCTCATCATGAATGATCTCTTTTGGAAGTACCTCCCAGGTCGCGGGTTAGCTTCCGTTTGGAGGAAGCTCATGGAGGTGGGCAGCGGTGGGGACAGAGGTGGGGGAGCCAATAAATAATGACAGGATGGAGGTAAATACAAGGCTAGCAACAAGCAGATTGTCGCTAGTCTGGCGCTTGTTACAGGGGGGCACGGCAGACCCCGAGGGAAACTAGAGGTGGCAATAGAAAGACACAGAGGCATGTGATAATGCACAAATGCCTCTGTGTTCTCTTAAAATTCAAAATACCCACTTCGGGTTCTCTTTAACCACTTGAGGACCGCCCCCAGCCGATGGGCGGCGGCAAAGGCTGGGCCTAAACGACCACAATACGCCCACCGGCAGGGGCGGCGGCGGGCGTGGTTATGCGGCGATCGCGTCATTCATGACGCGATCAGCTGCCGGTGACAGGCTCCGCCCCCTCACGCTGTAACCCGCCGGCTGTTCGGAAGCGCCGGTGGGTTACTAGTTGCCCGATCACCGCTGACACATTGTATAATAGGCTTTGTAATGTATACAAAGCCTATTATACAGGCTGCCTCCTGTCCTGGTGGTCCCAGTGTCCGAGAGACCACCAGGGCAGACTGCAGCCACCCTAGTTTGCACCCAAGCACACTGATCCACCCCCTTCCCTCTGATCTCCCACAGCACCCCTCAACCCCACCCCCTGCCCACCCCCCAGACCACTTTTTGCACCCAATCACCCCCCTAATCACCCATCAATCACTCCCTGTCACTATCTGTCAACGCTAATTTTATTTGTATGCCCTAAACTGCCCCCTTCTCCCTCCTGATCACCCCACACCCATCAGATTCTCCCCAGACCCCTCCCCCACTGTGTACTGTATGCCTCTATCCCCCCTGTATTAATCCACTGATCACCTGTCAATCACCTGTCAATCACCCATCAATCACCCCCTATCACTGCCACCCATCAATCACCCCCTAACCTGCCCCTTGCAGGTCACCCACCCACACCATCAGATCGCCCACAGATCCGACGTCAGATCAACTCCCAAGTGCATTGTTTACATCTGTTCTCTCCTCTAAACACCCACTAATTACCCATAAATCACCCATCAATCACCCCCTATCACCACCTGTTACTGTTACCCATCAGATTAGACCCTATCTGCCCCTTGCAGGCACCCAATCACCCGTCCACACGCTCAGATTGCCCTCAGACCCCCCTTATCAATTCGCCAGTGCATTATTTACATCTGTGCTTCCCTGTAATAACCCACTGATCACCTGTCAATCCCCTGTTAATCACCCATCAATCACCCCCTGTCACTGCCACCCATCAATCAGCCCCTAACCTGCCCCTTGCGGGCAATCTGATCACCCACCCACACCATGAGATCGCCCGCAGATCCGACATCAGATCACCTCCCAAGTGCATTGTTTACATCTGTTCTCTCCTCTAAACACTCACTAATTACCCATCAATCACCCATCAATCACCCCCTGTCACCACCTGTCACTTCTACCCATCAGATGTGACCCTTATCTGCCCCTAGGGCACCCATTCACCCACCCACACCCTCAGAACAACCTCAGATCCCCCCAGACCCCCCCCCTGTGTACTGTATACATCTATTCTCCCCTGTCAATCACCTGTCAATCACCTGTCATTCACCCGTCATTCACCCATCAATCACCGCCTGTCCCTGCCACTTCTCAGATCAGACCCTAACCTGCCTCTTACGGGCATCTGATCACCCTCCCACACCATCAGATTGCCCCAAACCTACCCTCAGACCACCTCCAAAGTGCCTTGTTTACATCTGTTCTGCCATCTAATCACCCATCAATCACCCCCTGTCACCACCTGTCACTGCTACCCATCAGATTAGACCCCTACCTGCCCCTAGGGCACCCAATCACCCGCCCACACCCTCAGAACACCCTCAAACCCCAGCCCTGAACACCTCGCCAGTGCATTGCTTGCATCTATTCCCCCCTATAATCACACCTTGAGACACCCATCAATCACCTCCTGTCACCACCTGTCACCCCCTAGCACACCTACCCATTAGATCAGGCCCTAATTTGCCCCGTGTGGGCTCCTGATCACTCGGCCAAACCCTCAGATCCCCCTCAGACCCGCTTCCGATCACCTCCCCAGTGCATTGATTGCATCTATTTTCCCCTCTAACCACCCCCTGAGACACCCATCAATCACCTCCTGTCACCCCCCTAGCACTCCTATCCATCAGATCAGGCCCAATACAACCTGTCATCTAAGAGGCCACCCTGCTTATGACCGGTTCCACACAATTTGCCCCCTCATAGACCACCTGTCATCAAAATTTGCAGATGCTTATACCCCTGAACAGTCATTTTGAGACATTTGGTTTCCAGACTACTCACAGTTTTGGGCCCGTAAAAATGCCAGGGCAGTATAGTAACCCCACAAGTGACCCCATTTTAGAAAAAAGACACCCCAAGGTATTCTGTTAGGTGTATGACGAGTTCATAGAAGATTTAATTTTAGGGGCCCTAAACCGTGAGGAGTAGTCTAGAAAACAAATGCCTCAAAATGACCTGTGAATAGGACGTTGGGCCCCTTAGCGCACCTAGGCTGCAAAAAAGTGTCACACATGTGGTATCGCCGTACTCAGGAGAAGTAGTATAATGTGTTTTGGGGTGTATTTTTACACATACTCATGCTGAGTGGGAGAAATATCTCTGTAAATGGACAATTGTGTGTAAACAAAATCAAAAAATTGTCATTTACAGAGATATTTCTCCCACCCAGCATGGGTATGTGTAAAAAATACACCCCAAAACACATTATACTACTTCTCCTGAGTACGGCAATACCACATGTGTGGCACTTTTTTGCAGCCTAACTGCGCTAAGAGGCCCAAAGTCCAATGAGCACCTTTAGGCTTTACAGGGGTGCTTACAATTAGGCACCCCCCCCCCAAAATGCCAGGACAGTAAACACACCCCACAAATGACCCCATTTCTCCTTAAGGGGCGAAAAGACTGTGGTCCTCAAGTGGTTAAGGAGCTCACTATCACTATAATTTTCACATTGAAAGAAATCACTGTGATTCAAAATGTGCCTTGTTGCTATGCAATTTTTTTTTAGTTGTCTCACTACATATCACCAATCAAGAGATTTATTTTTATTTTTTATTTTTTTGGGCAAAAGTATTTACCTGCAGAGCATAAGTATAAACACTTATGGAAATTATTAGTAATAATTTATATAAATTACATCTTCATTCCAAAATGCAAACACAGCTGCTCAATATATCCACTTTGTAATTAATCATCTCTAATATCTCAAATTTCATAAAATGCTGTGGTGCTGTGGGGACGGTATAATCATGTGTCACACACACACACACACACACACACACACACACACACACACACACACACACACACACACACACACACACACACACACACACACACACACCACATACAGGCATACACACACACACATATAGGCACACACACACACATACAGGTATATAGGCAGTGGCGGACATACGGCCGTGCAGGCCGTGCCGCCGCACGAGGGCCCCTGAAGTTCTGCTGCTTCAGGGGCCCATTAAGTATTGCAGGTTTTTTTTTTTTATTTTTTTTTTTTTATTTATTTTTTTTTTAACCTGGGGGGCCCAACTCCTGTCCTCCCCCCTCACCTCGCCCCCCCCCCCCCTCATGCGGCGGGAGAGCGGAAAATACAAGAAGTCTCCGGCCGGGGCGGCAGCTGCCGCTTGGTCTCCAACTTTGGAGACATATCGGAAACTAAGCAGCAGCTGCCTCTAGCGTCTGCTGCAGCCCCGGCCGGAGACTTCCTGTATTTTCTGCTCTCCCGCCGGCTGCAGCGCATACCGGGAGGGGGGCCCCGAGGTGAGTGAGGGAGGATAGGAGTCGGGCCCCCCACCCGGATAGCTACCCACCCGGCTACCTTACCCACCCACCCGGCTACCTACCCCGCTACCTAACCATCCACCCGGCTACCTACCCGGCTACCTAACCAGGCTACCTACCCACCCACCCGGCTACCTAGCTACCCACCCGGCTACCTAACCACCCTGCCGGCTATCTACCTGGCTACCTACCCACCCGGCTACCTAACCACCCTGCCGGCTATCTACCTGGCTACCTACCCACCCGGCTACCTAACCACCCTGCCGGCTATCTACCTGGCTACCTACCCACCCGGCTACCTACCCACCCGGCTACCTAGCTACCTAACCACCCTGCCGGCTACCTACCTGGCTACCTACCCACCCGGCTACCTAGCTACCCACCCGGCTACCTGACCACCCTGCCGGCTATCTACCTGGCTACCTACCCACCCGGCTACCTAGCTACCCACCCGGCTACCTAACCACCCTGCCGGCTATCTACCTGGCTACCTACCCACCCGGCTACCTACCCACCCGGCTACCTAGCTACCCACCCGGCTACCTAACCACCCTGCCGGCTACCTACCCACCCGGCTACCTAGCTACCCACCCGGCTACCTAACCACCCTGCCGGCTATCTACCTGGCTACCTACCCACCCGGCTACCTAGCTACCCACCCGGCTACCTAACCACCCTGCCGGCTATCTACCTGGCTACCTACCCACCCGGCTACCTACCCACCCTGCTGGCTACCTACCCACCCGGCTACCTACCCACCCACCCGGCTACCTACCCACCCGGATACCTACCTACCCACCCGGCTACCTACCCACCCACCCGGCTACCTACCCACCCGGCTACCTAACCACCCTGCCGGCTATCTACCTGGCTACCTACCCACCCGGCTACCTACCCACCCGGCTACCTAGCTACCCACCCGGCTACCTAACCACCCTGCCGGCTATCTACCTGGCTACCTACCCACCCGGCTACCTAACCACCCTGCCGGCTATCTACCTGGCTACCTACCCACCCAGCTACCTAGCTACCCACCCGGCTACCTACCCACCCGGATACCTACCTACCCACCCGGCTACCTACCCACCCACCCGGCTACCTAACCACCCACCCGGCTACCTAACCACCCACCCGGCTACCTACACACCCACCCGGCTACCTACCTACCCACCAGGCTACCTACCTACCTACCCACCCGGCTACCTACCAACCCACCAGGCTACCTACCCACCCACCCAGCTACCTAACCACCCACCTACCCACCCACCAGGCTACCTACCCACCCGCCTACCCAGCCACCCACCAGGCTACCCACCCGGCTACCCAGCCACCCACCAGGCTACTTACCCACCCGGCTAAGGGCTACCTACCTACCCACCCGGCTGCCTACCTACCCACCAGGCTACCTATCCACCCAACCACCCATGGGAGCTGCGCGCCGGATGGAGGCTGGGACAGGAGGTCTGCTGCTGCAGGTGAGTAAATGTTTTTTTATTATTATTTATTTTAGCAGGTGTATGTTCTGGGCAGGTCTGCCACATGATTGCGTGTATGTTCTGGGCAGGTCTGCCACATGATTGCGTGTATGTTCTGGGCAGGTCTGCCACATGATTGCATGTATGTTCTGGGCAAATTTGCTACATGATTGCATGTGTTTTCTGGGCAAATCTGCCGACATGATTGCACGTATTTTCTGGGCATATCTGCCGACATGATTGCAGGTATTTTCTGGGCATATCTGCCGACATGATTGCACGTATTTTCTGGGCATATCTGCCGACATGATTGCACGTATTTTCTGGGCATATCTGCCGACATGATTGCACGTATTTTCTGGGCATATCTGCCGACATGATTGCACGTATTTTCTGGGCATATCTGCCGACATGATTGCACGTATTTTCTGGGCATATCTGCCGACATGATTGCACGTATTTTCTGGGCATATCTGCCGACATGATTGCACGTATTTTCTGGGCATATCTGCCGACATGATTGCACGTATTTTCTGGGCATATCTGCCGACATCATTGCACGTATTTTCTGGGCATATCTGCCGACATCATTGCACGTATTTTCTGGGCAAATCTGCCGACATGATTGAATGTATTTTCTGGGCAAATCTGCTCACATTATGTGTATTTTCTTGAGAAAACCTGCACAATTATGTGAATTTTCTGGGGAAAGGGTCACCAAAACTTGGGCCCACTGTCTTTGCGTTGCACTTTTCAAGGGAACCTGAGGTGAGAATAATATTGAGGC
Source organism: Hyperolius riggenbachi (assembly GCF_040937935.1). Lineage (NCBI taxonomy): Eukaryota > Metazoa > Chordata > Amphibia > Anura > Hyperoliidae > Hyperolius > Hyperolius riggenbachi. Next base: position 118,252,028 of record NC_090646.1, on the reverse strand, counting down.
TGCCATATTTCTCTCCTTTTAAGCAATACCAGTTGCCTGGTTGCCGTTCTGGTCCTCTGCCTCTTATTCTTTCAACCATAGACCCTGAACAAGCATGCAGCAGGTCAGGGGTTTCTGACAATATTGTCAGAACTGAGAAGATTAAGCTGCATGCTTGTTGCTGGTGTAATTCAGTTTATTACTGCAGCCAAATAGATCAGCAGGGCCGCCAGGCAACTAGTATTGTTTAAAAGGAAATAAATATGGCAGCCTCCATATCACTCTCACCCCGGGATCACTTTAAATTACAGTTAGCTCCGCCCTTATCCGGTCATTGCCACGCCCATTTTTTTGCCGCGGCGCTAGGCGCCGCAGGTTCTATCCACGCCCTTCGCGCGCCGCAGGTTATAGCTGCAGGTCAGGGGGGCCCACAATTGATATTTTGCACAGGGGCCCACTGCTGCCTGTGTCCGCCACTGTATATAGGCACACACATACAGGCACGAACACACACACACACACACACACACACACACACAGGCATACACACACACATATAGGCGCACACTTACACAGGCGCACACACACACATATAGGCACACACACACACACACACACACACACACACACACACAAACACACACACACACACACACACACACACACACACACACACACACACACACACACACAAACACACACACACACAAACACACACACACACACACATAGGCACACGCACTCATACACACACAAATACACATACAGGCATACACACACACGTACACACACACAAACACACACACACACACACACACACACACACACACACACACACACACACACACACACACACACACACACACACACACACACACACACATAGAAACACACACACATAGGCAAACACACACACACACACGCACACATTATTTTGTAGCATGCATAATTACAGGTATTACAAGCAAAAACCTTGACCTCTAGGAATATTTAAAAGGTAGCTATACTATCTAGCCTTCTACAACTAAAAATGTAATTAAATCACTTGTGATTAAGTCACGTTTAGTGTTATAAATTACCTGAATGTGAACCTAGAGGGCTGGTGTTGGAAAGCATTAGAAAGCATTCATAAAGATATATCTGTGGAATTACAAGGCAGATACACTAATTGCAAACACATCATTAAACTTTACTAAAATGTTCAGGAGCCCACTGGTAAATGTGACTTTGTACAGGATGTAGGACAGTTTAAAGAGGAACTGTAATAAAAATAACTACTTATGTTTTACAATATTAATGTATTAATTATTTAGTCAGTGTTTGCCCATTGTGAAATCTTTCCACAAACTGATTTACAGTCTTAGAATTTATAACAGGTGGCAACATTTTCAGTCCTGTCAGGTGCAGCTCTGCGGAATATTTGCTCCTGAGAATTCTGAAGCCAGTGAAAATAAATGCCTAATCTCTCAGAATGTTGTGGGAGGAGAATTCTGCAAAGCTAAACAGCCATAAAACAGACATTACAAAGCCTGCATTCAGCAAGTTGGAATAACGCGATCAGTTACAACACAGTACTGTGAACTGTCCCAAAGAATAGTATGGGAATGAGAGATAAGAGATGAGAGGTTAGATGACATACAGAATTTTTCTGCAATACAACTGAACACTATGACCAAGCCCTAAAAGTGGACATCATGAATAATTTACTGCATTCTTCTATATGTCAATTCTCTGCCTCTTTAAAGGGGCACTACAGCGAAAAACTGTAAAATTTAAAATATGTGCAAACACATGAAAATACGAAGTACATTTTTTCCAGAGTAAAATGAGCCATAAATTACTTTTCTCCTATGTTGTTGTCACTTGCAGTAGGTAGTATAAATCTGACAGAAGTGACAGGTTTTTGACTAGTCCATCTCTTCATAGGGGATTCTCAGCAAGGCTATTCCTGAAAAAGGATTTAAACAATGATGCTGGCCAGCTTTCCCTGCTTGCTACACAGCTTTTTGGCACTTGGACAGGGCAACTGCCATTCACTAAGTGCTTTTGAAAATAAATATATCCCTGAGAATCCCCTATAAAGAGATGGACTAGTCCAAAACCTGTCACCTCTGTCAGATTTCTACTACCTACTGTAAGTGACAACATTACAGGAGAAAAGTAATTTATGGCTCATTGTACTTTGGAAAAAATGTACTTCTTATTTGTATATGTTTGCACATATTTTAAATTCGCTGTAGTGCCCTTTTAAGAATAGAAGAAATCCTGTAATATAGCAGCCTGAAGACGATATAACAATATCGGTGGGTTTTCAGTGGGAAAGCGGACAGTTAAGCATGGGTGCGATGTTGGTTAGGGTTAGGTATCAGAGGTGGTTGGTGAGGGTCAGGCATCGGCGGGGGGAAATCAGTTAGGGTTAGGCATTGGTAGAGGGAGGGCTCGTGTGAGAATGAGGTTAAGTTTAGCGTCAGTAAATTTGGAATTAGCACTGCTCAATAGTAGAATATCAATGATTTTATCAATATTCTGCTTGTCGTTATCTCTAGTGACCCATTTTTTATGTACCGTATATACTCGCAAGCAAGCCGAATTTTTGACCCCAAAAAAGTGGGTCAAAAGTTGGGGGGTCGGCTTGCTTGCGAGTCATGTGATAATGAAGGCCCCCCACTGCTTCCCTGCGGCCGCCGCTGCTATTACCTTAGCTCGGCGCCACTTCTATTCCCGTCCTGCTCGTATAATTCATAGCAGCGCCCCACGGCGGCTGCTGTAATGAGAGAGGAAGCCATAGAGAGCGGTTCCCGTAGTAACGGCGATACACATCGCCGTTACAGGAAGCCGCTCTCTCTACAACTACCTCCGTCATCACAGCAGCCTACGTGGGGCGCGCTGCTGTGAATTATACGAGCAGGACAGGGGAATAGAAGCGGAGCCGAGCTAAGGTAATAGCAGCGGCGGCCGTGAGGGGAGCAGGGAGGGGCACTATACTAGCTATACTGGGCACTATACTAGCTATACTGGGCACTATGTTAGATATACTGGGCACTATCCTAGCTATACTGGGGCACTATACTAGCTATACTGGTCACTATGTTAGCTATACTGGGACACTATACTAGCTATACTGGGCACTATACTAGCTATACTGGGCACTATACTAGCTATACTGGGCACGATACTAGCTATACTAGGGCACTATACTAGCTATACTGGGCACTATGTTAGCTATACTGGGGCACTATACTAGCTATACTGGGCACGATACTAGCTATACTGGGCACGATACTAGCTATACTGGGCACGATACTAGCTATACTGGGCACTATACTAGCTATACTGGGGCACTACCTACCCATACTGGGCACTATACTAGCTATACTGGGCACTTTACTAGCTATACTGAGGCACCACCTACCCATACTGGGCACTATACTAACTATACCGAGACACACTGGGGGGATCACACGGACAGCATTTCCTACCCCCGGCTTATATGAGGGTCAATCATTTTTTCCTGTTTTTTTTCAGGTAAAAGTTGGGGGGTCGGCTTATATGCGTGTCGGCTTGCTTGCGAGTGTATGCGGTATGCCACAATGCACCTACCCTGCATTTGGGGGAATCACAGCACATGGGCATATCCAGAACTATCCAACCAGCTACCATCGTAACAATCAAGTGGTTTCATAAGATGGTTTGGCAGGTATGGCACCTAGAGCACATGCCATACCTGTCATATTATACATAAATATCTGCCATACTTTAAATAAATATCTGTCATACTTTAAATACATCTCTAAAAACTAAGTTGGGTAAATACAAGTTTGTAGATATTTGTTAGGAATAAAAAGGTATTACTTTTACAAGACTTTTTTTTTTTTTCTACCTAGATATTTGTTACTGATATTGTTCAATAAACAATGTAAAAAGCAAATAAAATGTGCTTGTAACTTTGGTTTGCTACCAATGTTCATTGGACAGTGTAGCAAACCTCCCATTCCTGCATTAATTACTTTGAATCACCAAATACTGCTGATCATATTACATAGTGCAATTTTTGGTCCTTCACGGAAACACAAGCATTGCCCAGAGTCACTACATATTGGAGGCATTTGAGAAATTCTGATTATGTGTAATGATATTGATCACAGCACACTGTTTAGACAAAACATATGACACTGGAAATTGTAAATCTACCGTCATTGATGAACAAGGACACCTGAAGTGAGGGGGATATGGATAATGCCATATTTATTTCCTTTCAAACAATACCAGTTTCCTGGCTGACCTGCTGATCATCTGCCTCTAACATTTTTAGCCATAGACCATAAGCAAGCATGTAGATCAGGTGCTCTGACTGAAGCCTGATTAGCAGCATGCTTTTTTTCAAGTGTGTGATCCAGATACAATCTTTACCTTGGTGCTCAGATTAGGCTTACCTAATGTAGGTAGCAAATGCCGGTGCTCTTTCTCTGCAGGTACACTCCTGCCAAACAGATACTCCACCAATGTAGAAAAAGGCACTCCACGGGCTCCAAACTTGCGCTTGTAATTTATTGAGCAAGATACACTACATGTTATGAGTCTCCTGACCCTTCCTCAAGTGCCCCACCCACCACAACTACATCTCATTTTAAGGACTCCACACAGGAAGTCCCACCCAAGTGCATTAGCATACAGGAAGTAAACATACAATATCTTAATATATACAATTCCTATACAAGGAACTACTATACCATCTACCCTGCAATAAACAGTGGAGGGGTCATCAAAACAGATCACAGATCTGTTGCAGGAAAGATTGATTGGTGGGATTACATATGCTGCAGGAATTTTGATGACCCCCTCCACTGTTTATTGCAGGGTAGACGGTATAGTAGTTCCTTGTATAGGAATTGCATATATTAAGATATTGTATGTTTACTTCCTGTATGCTAATGCACTTGGGTGGGACTTCCTGTGTGGAGTCCTTTAAATGGGATGTAGTTGTGGTGGGTGGGACACTTGAGGAAGGGTCAGGAGACTCGTAACATGTAGTGTGTCTTGCTCAATAAATTACAAACGCAAGTTTGGAGCCTGTGGAGTTCCTTTTTCTACATTGGTGGTGTGATCCAGATACAACTGCAACCAAAGAGATCAGCAGGATAGCCAGGCAACTGGTATTGTTTAAAGAGGAGTAAATATGGCAGCCTCCATATCCCTTTCAGTTCAGATGCCCTTTATGGATTGGAAGCCACTTGTCTTGAATTTCTGCAGAACTTTTTTTTTACGGCTTTGAGTGTCATAAGCTTATTATAGTTCCTGATGTACTGGCAAACACTTGTCTGTATTATATAATAGTTTGTTACTTGTAAAAAAAAACATATACATAACAATTACAGTATTCAGACCATTCTTTATTCATGTTTATTTTAATTTGTTGTTGGTGGCTTGTCTTTTGTTAGCCATTCAGCCGTGTACATGTTAGTATTCACCTAACAGCTGGAATCAAAGACAAAGATCTTTTAAAGTTTGACCAGATAAATTGCAGTGACAACATCCTAGGAGTTCTGATTTAACAATTTGATTCAGAATTTTCCAATGCCTGGTTGGAAGCTAGCCTAGCATAACAGCCTGTCCTTGCACACAAGTGCCATCTAGAGTCCAGTCTGGTATATAGCTGGCTTAGTATATTTCAGTGAGAGTCATTATTCCTAAAAACAAACACAAGTAAATCAGTTTTATGGTTCTCTTTTTATTTTTTAAGGAAGGCAAATGATAGTGAAATAAAATGAATACTGGAACTGCAAATACAGAGTCTGTAATCTTCTATGTATTTTTTTTAGCAAAAGCTTTCATAAAGGTCAATGCAGTTACTTCCTAATCGGAAGAACTAAAATCATACAAAACAGTTAGAACGTTTTTTGTTATTAATATGATTATTATTATTGAAAAGTGATGCAATATTTATTGACTTCTTTTATATAAATATTTTTTTTAAATACCTATATAAGCTATAGATATTACTTTTAGTATTATGCATTATATAAAAGGATCATTTGAAAAAAAAAATAGCCATTTTCATTTAATCAAATCTTTTTTAATTAACTTTTCCCCCTAAAGGTAGCCATAGATCTAGCAATAATGGGCCGATTCGAACAAGAGACAGATCTCTCTCTGATCGAATTTGATCAGAGCGAAATCTGTCGGCTGTCCATACACCGCAGGCTGATTCCTGATTAATTTCATTCTGAAATTGATCAGGAATCAGCTTAGTGATGCTGCATCATTCTGCCTCTCCGGCCCGATGCTGTCCTCCTGATATCAGCCCCCCCCCCCCCCCACACACACACACACACTGCACTGTTCCTTTTCTATCCATTTCCACCGCTGGCTCCGGGCTCAGTCCTCCATCCATACACGTGGCCCACGTAGCTGCCAGACTAATGAGCATGTGTATGATATTACACATGCTAGCAACCATGTGGGGGGCACATGTATGGACAGAGGCTGGAATCAGCGGCAGATATGGACAGGTAACAGTATAGTGCACCAGGGGCACATTTGACATTGGGGGGATAGCGCCAGGGGTTTCGTCACATTCGTTACTTATCCCAATATTGTGCATCGTTACTGCCGCTCATGTGATCGATCATGACAGTCCGACATCTTGCAGCATATGTGATTGGCATGCTCGGCCCAAAATTGGTCACATCATCGATCTAGCATGCACTTGGTGGCACCGATTTTCATCCCATTCGATAATAATAATTATTGACTCGGATGGTCAATCGGGCGCAAAGTCGCTATATGTATGGGTAACGTTTTCTTCTGTGTAAAATAACTTTTCAGTACTCTGAAGATTAAACTAAGTGTTCTTTAGAAGCTAATATTCCTACCCTAATCTAAGGACAGTACTGCTTGTATATTTTAAGGATATAGGACAAAACAAGATTGCACGGTGGAAACTCACTTACCGTATATACTCGCAAGCAAGCCGAATTTTTGACCCCTAAAAAGTGGGTCAAAAGTTAGGGGGTCGGCTTGCTTGCGAGTGTGTAAAAAAATGAAGCCCCCCCCCGCTCCCCCCGCGGCCGCCGCTGCTATTACCTTAGCTCGGCGCCGCTCCTATTCCCCTGTCCTGCTCGTATAATCCACAGCAGCGTGCCCCATGGCTGCTGCTGTGATGAGGGAGCCATAGAGAGAGAGTGGTTCCCATAGTAATGGCGATACATATCGCCGCTACATGAAGCCGCTCTCTCTATGGCTTCCTCCCTCATCACAGCAGCCGCCGTGGGGCGCGCTGCTGTGGATTATACGAGCAGGACAGGGGAATAGGAACGGCGCCGAGCTAAGGTAATAGCAATGGCGGCTGCGGGGTGGGGGACTTCACTATACTACCTACGCTGGGCACTATACTAGCTATACTGGTGCACATTACTAGCTATACTGGGGCACGTTACTAGCTATACTGAGCACTATTGTGGGCACTATACTAGCTATACTGGGGCACGTTACTAGCTATACTGGGCACTATACTACCTACGCTGGGCACCATACTAGCTATACTGGGGCACGTTACTAGCTATACTGGGCACTATACTACCTACGCTGGGCACTATACTAGCTATACTGGGGCATGTTACTAGCTATACTGGGCACTATACTGGGGCAAGTTACTAGCTATACTGGGCATTTTACTAGCTATACTGGGCACTATACTAGCTATACTGGGGCACTACCTACTCATACTGGGCAGTATACTAGCTATACTGGGCACTATACTAGCTATACTGGGGCACTACCTACCCATACTGGGCACTTTACTAGCTATACTGGGGCACCACCTACCCACACTGGGCACTATACTAGCTATACCGGGACACACTGGGGGATCACACGGACAGCATTTCCTACCCCCGGCTTATATGAGGGTCAATCATTTTTCCTGGTTTTCCAGGTAAAAGTTGGGGGATCGGCTTATATGCGGGTCGGCTTGCTTGCGAGTATATACGGTAACCATTTCAGCCCGTGAGTATTTTTTACCTTATGGACAAAAGGAATTTTCACATTTCAGTGCTCCTCCCTTTAATTCCCCAATAACTTTATCACTACTTATCGGCGATCGGGAAGAAGCTGCTCTATTTAAGAAGGAACACTGTTTTTGAGCTAAAAAAGTGTTCATTCATGTACGGATTGGCTCAGAGGACTTTTGTCCCCAGCAGCCAATCCCCCCTGTTGCTAGCAACATAGCGATCATGGGCATCTGCCCGCACGATCACGCACACAGCCCCCCAAGCTGCAGGAATGTGACTATTGCGTCCCTGCGGCTGTGGCAGCTGGCGCTGCGGACGTGAGGCTCACGTCCCAGCGGCAGAAATTGTTAAACTCAATAAAATACATACTCTATGTAAATAATGCCCTAGCATTCAACTTGGGTTGTAGCACTACTAGCAAGAATGATAACCACCATGCTGCCCACATGTTTTTAAGATATAATATTACACAAAAAATGTGTTAATGCTAACAAAATATCTAGATGTGAAGTTAGTTGTTGTTTATAGCAGCTTTGTCCGTCTGCATAAGAAATGAGGTACTGATCTACTAAGGATAGTGAGCAGTGGAGGGCCTAAATGATCAAGCCCACTTGCACCACATGTTTACCATTCAACAGCAGAATATTTCTAAAGCAATATATCCATTCAAAGTCTGGTGAATCGCTTAAAATGGTATGAAACTCAATATATATATTTTTATTTTGCTCTTAAATATTAAACATGGCAAAACACTAATACAAGACTAAAAAGACTGATTTAATGACACTTGAAGGTGTAATTATACTTCGCTGAAGATAGCTGATAACATTGCTGATTTTCACATCAGATTATAAGGTTGTCTTTTAATTAACTAATTCCTGCGCAAACAATGCCGAGAAGAGATCATTTTCCGGTACCAGACAGTTGCATGGGGCTATTGGACTTACATGAGTATGTTATGTAGAATGTAAATTATGTCAATTATCAGCAACCGCCACCGGACACCAATGCAGAAGTCTGGGTACATAAAAAAAGTAGAGGCTACAGCATACAGGTTCCAGAGGATACAACACTAAATATTAGGGGCTACAGGCATACCAGTGGTAGGGATGTTTGTTCGGATTCCGCAGAAGTGCAATTAGGTGTTTGGTGTTTCTAGCACCTATGGGGGCTTTAGAAAGAGAGAAAGAGAAAAAGATGAAAGAAAGAAAGAAAGAAAGAAAGAAAGAAAGAAAGAAAGAAAGAAAGAAAGAAAGAAAGAAAGAAAGAAAGAAAGAAAGAAAGAAAGAAAGAAAGAAAGAAAGAGATACTGTATAAGAGTGCATAAGATTGTTCAGTACATAAGAAAATAAGGTTTTGTCAATCTGGCAGTCACTGGCATTGTGTTCATGGTAGTGTTGAGATGACCTCATAAACCACACTGAAAAAAGGCAGTAATGTAATGAAAATAATATATATATATATATATATATATATATATATATATATATATATATATATATATATATATTACTCTAAGGTCTAGTCTTCATTTCTGATGTATACACCAAAGATAGATTTCCTTTATGAAGCCTTTCACATGTTTTTGTAAAGTCATGTATAAGGCAATGAATACATAGCAGAGGATCAATCATTTCAACCTTTGACAGCACATGAGCCAAATCCAAATAACTACTAGAGATTGTGAAACAGAACTGAAAAACTTTATTCAGAAACATTTTAATGAAACAAAATTAAATTTAATGAAATGCTATGACATATGCAATCTCTGCTTGGCTTTTCGCTAGTGGGACGCATGTGGGGCAGCATGCAATCAGACAGAGGAACTGAGCAACAGTGGAGAACCTGCAGGATGCCACATCAAAGAAAGCTTAGAGGAATATATGGCTCCCATACCAATGGCTTGAGAGTGCTAGTTTACAGTCTGGAAGAAGAAGGATGCTGTACAACTGCATAAATTGTGTATGTTTGGTGACTCGTTAGCAGGCTCAAATCCATAGACATATGAAAGTGCTATTTCTTTTTACTACCAAATACAATCAATACAAACTTATAAAATATTTTGCTACTATGAATTTTCAACAAGATTGCCAAAGGGGCTTTCTTACAATTCTTAAATCTTACATCTACTAAATCATTAACTAGCACAAACGAAGGATAGTAAAACATTAATTAGATATGGCAGCAAATAAACTAAGCTTTTTTTCTGCTGAAAACATATTTAATTGTAAAAATACATAGCAAGCATGAGCTAGTCATATGTGTCTTATGTGTTTGTCACTTACAGTAGGCAGTACAAATCTGACAGGTTTTGGACTAATCCATCTCCTCATGGGGAATTATGACTATCTTCTTAATCCTTATAAAAGCAAGCCCAAAGGATCTATAAACATATGTTGGCCAACCTCTCTCTCACTTAGACATTATTTTGAAAGTTGGACTGAGCAACTAGCATTCAGTAATGCA